>NC_046262.2:30114770-30414770 GCF_009819885.2 Catharus ustulatus
AAGGGAAGGGAAGGGAAGGGAAGGGAAGGGAAGGGAAGGGAAGGGAAGGGAAGTTCCGGGAAGGGAAGGGAAGTTCCGGGAAGGGAAGGTCCGGGAAGGGAAGGGAAGGGAAGGGAAGGGAAGGGAAGTTCAGGGAAGGGAAGGGGAAGGGAAGGGAAGTTTCAGGGAAGGGAAGGGAAGGGAAGTTTCAGGGAAGGGAAGGGAAGGGAAGGGAAGGGAAGGGAAGGGAAGGGAAGGGAAGGGAAGGGAAGGGAAGGGAAGGGAAGGGAAGGGAAGGGAAGGGAAGGGAAGGGAAGGGAAGGGAAGGGAAGGGAAGGGAAGGGAAGGGAAGGGAAGGAAGGGAAGGGAAGGGAAGGGAAGGGAAGGGAAGTTCAGGGAAGGAAGGGAAGTTCGGGAAGGGAAGGGAAGGAAGGGAAGGGAAGGGAAGGGAAGGGAAGGGAAGGGAAGGGAAGGGAAGGGAAGGGAAGGGAAGGGAAGGGAAGGGAAGGGAAGGGAAGGGAAGGGAAGGGAAGGGAAGGGAAGGGAAGGGAAGGGAAGGGAAGGGAAGGGAAGGGAAGGGAAGGGAAGGGAAGGGAAGGGAAGGGAAGGGAAGGGAAGGGAAGGAAGGGAAGGGAAGGGAAGGGAAGGGAAGGGAAGGGAAGGGAAGGGAAGGGAAGGGAAGGGAAGGAAGGGAAGGGAAGGGAAGGGAAGGAAGGGAAGGGAAGGGAAGGAATTTCCCAGGAAGGGAAGGGAAGTTCCCGGAAGGGAAGTTCCGGGAAGGGAAGTTCCGGGAAGGGAAGTTCCGGGAAGGGAAGTTCCGGGAAGGAAAGGGAAGTTCCGGGAAGGGAAGGGAAGTTCCGGGAAGGGAAGTTCCGGGAAGGGAAGTTCCGGGAAGGGAAGGGAAGGGAAGGGAAGGGAAGGGAAGTTCCGGGAAGGGAAGGGAAGTTCCGGGAAGGGAAGGGAAGGGAAGGAAGGGAAGGGAAGGGAAGGGAAGGAAGGGAAGGGAAGGGAAGGGAAGGGAAGGGAAGGGAAGGGAAGGGAAGGGAAGGAAGGGAAGGGAAGGGAAGGGAAGGGAAGGGAAGGGAATTTCCGGGAAGGGAAGGGAAGTTTCGGGAAGGGAAGGGAATTTCCGGGAAGGGAATTTCCGGGAAGGGAATTTCCGGGAAGGGAAGGGAAGGGAAGGGAAGGGAAGGGAAGGGAAGGGAAGGGAAGGGAAGGGAAGGGAAGGGAAGGAAGGGAAGGGAAGGGAAGGGAAGGGAAGGGAAGGGAAGGGAAGGGAAGGGAAGGGAAGGGAAGGGAAGGGAAGGGAAGGGAAGGGAAGGGAAGGGAAGGGAAGGGAAGTTTCAGGGAAGTTCAGGGAAGGGAAGGGAAGGGAAGGGAAGGGAAGGGAAGGGAAGGGAAGGGAAGGGAAGGGAAGGGAAGGAAGGGAAGGGAAGGGAAGGGAAGGGAAGGGAAGGGAAGGGAAGGGAAGGGAAGGGAAGGGAAGGGAAGGAAGGGAAGGGAAGGGAAGGGAAGGGAAGGGAAGGGAAGGGAAGGGAAGGGAAGGGAAGGTCCGGGAAGGGAAGGTCCGGGAAGGGAAGGGAAGGGAAGGGAAGGGAAGGGAAGGGAAGGGAAGGGAAGGGAAGGGAAGGGAAGGGAAGGGAAGGGAAGGGAAGGGAAGGGAAGGGAAGGGAAGGGAAGGGAAGGGAAGGGAAGGGAAGGGAAGGGAAGGGAAGGGAAGGGAAGGGAAGGGAAGGGAAGGGAAGGGAAGGGAAGGGAAGGGAAGGGAAGGGAAGGGAAGGGAAGGGAAGGGAAGGGAAGGGAAGGGAAGGGAAGGGAAGGAAGGGAAGGGAAGGGAAGGGAAGGGAAGGGAAGGGAAGGGAAGGGAAGGGAAGGGAAGGGAAGGGAAGGGAAGGGAAGGGAAGGGAAGGGAAGGGAAGGGAAGGGAAGGGAAGGGAAGTTCAGGGAAGGGAAGGTCAGGGAAGGGAAGGGAAGGGAAGGGAAGGGAAGGGAAGGGAAGGGAAGGGAAGGGAAGGGAAGGGAAGGGAAGGGAAGGGAAGGGAAGGGAAGGGAAGGGAAGGGAAGGGAAGGGAAGGGAAGGGAAGGGAAGGGAAGGGAAGGGAAGGGAAGGGAAGGGAAGGGAAGTTAAGGGAAGGGAAGGTACGGGAAGGGAAGGGAAGGAAGTTCAGGGAAGGGAAGTTCAGGGAAGGGAAGGGAAGTTCAGGGAAGGGAAGGGAAGGGAAGGGAAGGGAAGGGAAGGGAAGGGAAGGGAAGGGAAGGGAAGGGAAGGGAAGGGAAGGGAAGGGAAGGGAAGGGAAGGGAAGGAAGGGAAGGGAAGGGAAGGGAAGGGAAGGGAAGGGAAGGGAAGGGAAGGAAGGGAAGGGAAGGGAAGGGAAGGGAAGGGAAGGGAAGGGAAGGGAAGGGAAGGGAAGGGAAGGGAAGGGAAGGTAAGGGAAGGGAAGGGAAGTTCAGGAAGGGAAGTTCGGAAGGAAGGGAAGTTTCAGGGAAGGGAAGGGAAGTTAAGGGAAGGGAAGGGAAGGGAAGGGAAGGGAAGGAAGGGAAGGGAAGGGAAGGAAGGGAAGGGAAGGGAAGGGAAGGAAGGGAAGGGAAGGGAAGGGAAGGGAAGGGAAGGGAAGGAAGGGAAGGGAAGGGAAGGGAAGGGAAGGGAAGGGAAGGGAAGGAAGGGAAGGGAAGGGAAGGGAAGGGAAGGGAAGGGAAGGGAAGGGAAGGGAAGGGAAGGGAATGGAAGGGAAGGGAAGGGAAGGGAAGGGAAGGGAAGGAAGGGAAGGGAAGGGAAGGGAAGGAAGGGAAGGGAAGGGAAGGGAAGGGAAGGGAAGGGAAGGGAAGGGAAGGGAAGGAAGGAAGGAAGGGAAGGGAAGGGAAGGGAAGGGAAGGGAAGGGAAGGGAAGGGAAGGGTAAGGGAATGGGAAGGGAAGTGGAAGGGAAGGGAAGGGAAGGCGAAGGGAAGGGAAGGGAAGGGAAGGGAAGGGAAGGGAAGGGAAGGGAAGGGAAGGGAAGGGAAGGGAAGGGAAGGGAAGTTCAGGGAAGGTACGGGAAGTTCCGGGAAGGGAAGGGAAGGGAAGGGAAGGGAAGGGAAGGGAAGTTTCAGGGAAGGGAAGGGAAGTTTCAGGGAAGGGAAGGGAAGTTTCAGGGAAGGGAAGGGAAGTTTCAGGGAAGGGAAGTTTCAGGGAAGGGAAGTTTCAGGGAAGGGAAGTTTCAGGGAAGGGAAGTTTCAGGGAAGTTTCAGGGAAGTTTCAGGGAAGTTTCAGGGAAGTTTAAGGGAAGGGAAGGGAAGGGAAGGGAAGGGAAGGGAAGGGAAGGGAAGGGAAGGGAAGGGAAGGAAGGGAAGGGAAGGGAAGGGAAGGGAATGGAAGGGAAGGGAAGGGAAGGGAAGGGAAGGAAGGGAAGGGAAGGGAAGGGAAGGGAAGGGAAGGGAAGGGAAGGGAAGGGAAGGGAAGGGAAGGGAAGGGAAGGGAAGGGAAGGGAAGGGAAGGGAAGGGAAGGGAAGGGAAGGGAAGGGAAGGGAAGTTCCGGGAAGGGGAGGGAAGTTTCAGTGAACGGAAGGGAAGTTTCAGGGAAGGGAAGTTTCAGGGAAGGGAAGTTTCAGGGAAGGGAAGTTTCAGGGAAGGGAAGTTTCAGGGAAGGGAAGTTTCAGGGAAGGGAAGTTCCGGGAAGGGAAGGGAAGGGAAGTTCCAGGAAGGGAAGGGAAGTTCCGGGAAGGGAAGTTCCGGGAAGGGAAGTTCCGGGAAGGGAAGGGAAGGGAAGTTCCGGGAAGGGAAGGGAAGTTCCGGGAAGTTCCGGGAAGTTCCGGGAAGGGAAGGGAAGTTTCAGGGAAGGGAAGGGAAGTTTCAGGGAAGTTTCAGGGAAGGGAAGGGAAGTTTCAGGGAAGGGAAGTTTAAGGGAAGGGAAGGGAAGGGAAGGGAAGTTTCAGGGAAGGGAAGGGAAGGGAAGGGAAGGGAAGGGAAGGGAAGGGAAGGGAAGGGAAGGGAAGGGAAGGGAAGGGAATTTCCGGGAAGGGAAGGGAAGGGAAGGGAAGGGAAGGGAAGGGAAGGGAAGGGAAGGGAAGGGAAGGGAAGGGAAGGGAAGGGAAGGGAAGGGAAGGGAAGGGAAGGGAAGGGAAGGGAAGGGAAGGGAAGGGAAGGGAAGGGAAGGGAAGGGAAGGGAAGGGAAGGGAAGGGAAGGGAAGGGAATTTCCGGGAAGGGAATTTCCGGGAAGGGAATTTCCGGGAAGGGAAGGGAAGGGAAGGGAAGTTCCGGGAAGGGAAGTTCCGGGAAGGGAAGGGAAGGGAAGGGAAGGGAAGGGAAGGGAAGGGAAGGGAAGTTCCGGGAAGTTCCGGGAAGGGAAGGGAAGGGAAGGGAAGGGAAGGGAAGGGAAGGGAAGGGAAGGGAAGGGAAGGGAAGGGAAGGGAAGGGAAGGGAAGGGAAGGGAAGGGAAGGGAAGGGAAGGGAAGGGAAGGGAAGGGAAGGGAAGTTCCGGGAAGGGAAGGGAAGGGAAGGGAAGGGAAGGGAAGGGAAGGGAAGGGAAGGGAAGGGAAGTTCCGGGAAGGGAAGTTCCGGGAAGGGAAGTTCCGGGAAGGGAAGGGAAGGGAAGGGAAGGGAAGGGAAGGGAAGGGAAGGGAAGGGAAGGGAAGGGAAGGGAAGGGAAGGGAAGGGAAGGGAAGGGAAGTTCCGGGAAGGGAAGTTCCGGGAAGGGAAGGGAAGGGAAGGGAAGGGAAGTTCCGGGAAGGGAAGGGAAGGGAAGTTCAGGAAGGGAAGGGAAGGGAAGGGAAGGGAAGGGAAGTTCCGGGAAGGGAGGTTCCGGGAAGTTCCGGGAAGGGAAGTTCCGGGAAGGGAAGTTCCGGGAAGGGAAGTTCCGGGAAGGGAAGTTCCGGGAAGGGAAGTTCCGGGAAGGGAAGTTCCGGGAAGGGAAGGGAAGGGAAGGGAAGGGAAGGGAAGGGAAGGGAAGGGAAGGGAAGGGAAGGGAAGGGAAGGGAAGGGAAGGGAAGGGAAGGGAAGGGAAGGGAAGGGAAGGGAAGGGAAGGGAAGGGAAGGGAAGTTTCACGGAAGGGAAGTTTCAGGGAAGGGAAGGGAAGTTTCAGGGAAGGGAAGGGAAGGGAAGTTTCAGGGAAGGGAAGGGAAGGGAAGTTTCAGGGAAGGGAAGTTTCAGGGAAGTTTCAGGGAAGTTTCAGGGAAGTTTCAGGGAAGTTTCAGGGAAGTTTCAGGGAAGTTTCAGGGAAGTTTCAGGGAAGGGAAGGGAAGGGAAGGGAAGGGAAGGGAAGGGAAGGGAAGGGAAGGGAAGGGAAGGGAAGGGAAGGGAAGGGAAGGGAAGGGAAGGGAAGGGAAGGGAAGGGAAGGGAAGGGAAGGGAAGGGAAGGGAAGGGAAGGGAAGAGAAGGGAAGGGAAGTTTCAGGGAAGGGAAGGGAAGGGAAGTTTCAGGGAAGTTTCAGGGAAGGGAAGGGAAGGGAAGTTTCAGGGAAGGGAAGTTTCAGGGAAGGGAAGTTTCAGGGAAGTTTCAGGGAAGGGAAGTTTCAGGGAAGGGAAGTTTCAGGGAAGTTTCAGGGTAGGGAAGGGAAGGGAAGGGAAGGGAAGGGAAGGGAAGGGAAGGGAAGGGAAGGGAAGGGAAGGGAAGGGAAGGGAAGGGAAGGGAAGGGAAGGGAAGGGAAGGGAAGGGAAGGGAAGGGAAGGGAAGGGAAGGGAAGGGAAGGGAAGGGAAGGGAAGGGAAGGGAAGGGAAGGGAAGGGAAGGGAAGGGAAGGGAAGGGAAGGGAAGGGAAGGGAAGGGAAGGGAAGGGAAGGGAAGGGAAGTTCCGGGAATGGAAGTTCCGGGAAGGGGAGGGAAGTTTCAGGGAAGGGAAGGGAAGTTTCAGGGAAGGGAAGTTTCAGGGAAGGGAAGTTTCAGGGAAGGGAAGGGAAGGGAAGGGAAGTTTCAGGGAAGGGATGTTTCAGGGAAGGGAAGTTCCGGGAAGGGAAGGGAAGGGAAGTTCCGGGAAGGGAAGGGAAGTTCCGGGAAGTTCCGGGAAGTTCCGGGAAGTTCCGGGAAGTTTCAGGGAAGGGAAGGGAAGTTTCAGGGAAGGGAAGGGAAGTTTCAGGGAAGGGAAGGGAAGTTTCAGGGAAGGGAAGGGAAGGGAAGGGAAGGGAAGGGAAGGGAAGGGAAGGGAAGGGAAGGGAAGGGAAGGGAAGGGAAGGGAAGGGAAGGGAAGGGAAGGGAAGGGAAGGGAAGGGAAGGGAAGGGAAGGGAAGGGAAGGAAGGGAAGGGAAGGGAAGGGAAGGGAAGGGAAGGGAAGGGAAGGGAAGGGAAGGGAAGGGAAGGGAAGGGAAGGGAAGGGAAGGGAAGGGAAGGGAAGGGAAGGGAAGGGAAGGGAAGGGAAGGGAAGGGAAGGGAAGGGAAGGGAAGGGAAGGGAAGGGAAGGGAAGGAAGGGAAGGGAAGGGAAGGGAAGGGAAGGGAAGGGAAGGGAAGGGAAGGGAAGGGAAGGGAAGGGAAGGGAAGGGAAGGGAAGGGAAGTTTCAGGGAAGGGAAGTTTCAGGGAAGGGAAGGGAAGGGAAGGGAAGGGAAGGGAAGGGAAGGGAAGGGAAGGGAAGGGAAGGGAAGGGAAGGGAAGGGAAGGGAAGGGAAGGGAAGGGAAGGGAAGGGAAGGGAAGGGAAGGGAAGGGAAGGGAAGGGAAGGGAAGGGAAGTTCCGGGAAGGGAAGTTCCGGGAAGGGAAGGGAAGTTCCGGGAAGGGAAGGGAAGTTCCGGGAAGGGAAGGGAAGTTCCGGGAAGGGAAGGGAAGGGAAGGGAAGGGAAGGGAAGGGAAGGGAAGGGAAGGGAAGGGAAGGGAAGGGAAGGGAAGGGAAGGGAAGGGAAGGGAAGGGAAGGGAAGGGAAGAGAAGGGAAGGGAAGGGAAGGGAAGGGAAGGGAAGGGAAGGGAAGGGAAGGGAAGGGAAGGGAAGGGAAGGGAAGGGAAGGGAAGGGAAGTTCCGGGAAGGGAAGTTCCGGGAAGGGAAATTCTGGGAAGGGAAGTTCCGGGAAGGGAAGTTCCGGGAAGGGAAGTTCCGGGAAGGGAAGTTCCGGGAAGGGAAGTTCCGGGAAGGGAAGTTCCGGGAAGGGAAGGGAAGGGAAGGGAAGGGAAGGGAAGGGAAGGGAAGGGAAGGGAAGGGAAGGGAAGGGAAGGGAAGGAAGATAAGGGAAGGGAAGGGAAGGGAAGGGAAGGGAAGGGAAGGGAAGGGAAGGGAAGGGAAGGGAAGGGAAGGGAAGGGAAGGGAAGGGAAGGGAAGGGAAGGGAAGGGAAGGGAAGGGAAGGGAAGGGAAGGGAAGGGAAGTTCCGTGAAGGGAAGGGAAGGGAAGGGAAGGGAAGGGAAGGGAAGTTCCGGGAAGGGAAGGGAAGGGAAGTTCCGGGAAGGGAAGGGAAGGGAAGGGAAGGGAAGGGAAGGGAAGGGAAGGGAAGGGAAGGGAAGGGAAGGGAAGGGAAGGGAAGGGAAGGGAAGGGAAGGGAAGGGAAGGGAAGTTCCGGGAAGGGAAGGGAAGTTCCGGTAAGGGAAGTTCCGGGAAGGGAAGGGAAGGGAAGTTCCGGGAAGGGAAGGGAAGGGAAGGGAAGGGAAGGGAAGGGAAGGGAAGTTCCGGGAAGGGAAGGGAAGTTCCGGGAAGGGAAGGGAAGTTCCGGGAAGGGAAGGGAAGTTCCGGGAAGTTCCGGGAAGTTCCGGGAAGGGAAGGGAAGGGAAGGGAAGGGAAGGGAAGGGAAGGGAAGGGAAGGGAAGGGAAGGGAAGGGAAGGGAAGGGAAGGGAAGGGAAGGGAAGGGAAGGGAAGGGAAGTTCCGGGAAGGGAAGGGAAGGGAAGGGAAGGGAAGGGAAGGGAAGGGAAGGGAAGGGAAGGGAAGGGAAGGGAAGGGAAGGGAAGGGAAGGGAAGGGAAGGGAAGGGAAGGGAAGGGAAGGGAAGGGAAGGGAAGGGAAGGGAAGGGAAGGGAAGGGAAGGGAAGGGAAGGGAAGGGAAGGGAAGGGAAGGGAAGGGAAGGGAAGGGAAGGGAAGGGAAGGGAAGGGAAGTTTCAGGGAAGGGAAGTTCCGGGAAGGGAAGTTCCGGGAAGGGAAGTTCCGGGAAGGGAAGGGAAGGGAAGGGAAGGGAAGGGAAGGGAAGGGAAGGGAAGGGAAGGGAAGGGAAGGGAAGGGAAGGGAAGGGAAGGAAGGGAAGGGAAGGGAAGGGAAGGGAAGGGAAGGGAAGGGAAGGGAAGTTCCGGGAAGGGAAGTTCCGGGAAGGGAAGTTCCGGGAAGGGAAGTTCCGGGAAGGGAAGTTCCGGGAAGGGAAGGGAAGGGAAGGGAAGGGAAGGGAAGGGAAGGGAAGGGAAGGGAAGGGAAGGGAAGGGAAGGGAAGGGAAGGGAAGGGAAGGGAAGGGAAGGGAAGGGAAGGGAAGGGAAGGGAAGGGAAGGGAAGGGAAGGGAAAGTTGAATAACTGAGTATTTCATCAACAGAATGCATAAATGGCTCAGGGTCTTGATGCACTAACAGAGATATTTTAGATGTGATGTGAAATGCAAAGCAGAAGGAATTGGCAAAACTCTTTTGTGAAATTGAGGAGTAGGAGACCTTAACACAGATGTCTAGTTACTATCACCATTGATGATAATGAAAAGTAGACAGTTTTAAAAACAATGTAGACTATTCACAATGTGGTGTGTTGAACCCATCATTAAAAATCTTTGACAAAATTCTAGACAGGAAGAGCTCGACATAGAACTGTATCAGTTATGAGAAGACAAAATGGGTTTGAGAGTAAGCAGGAAAAAGTTATTAGTTGAAAATGTGGGAATAAGATACTCAATTTTTTAAATGATGAATTTATAGGCTAAAAAGAAAAGAAAAAAATTAGAAACACCTTTATTGGATTAATATGTTTCTTCAGAAAACATAGGGAGGTAGGCTGGATAGCAAGATAATTTAAAAAAAAATTAAACAGTGGGAGAGGAAAGAAATATTATTAAAATATTATTCTTGACGGCAATACAAATTATGAAATATTTCAACTATCTGCATTAAAGACTTCCTTCCCTATTTACCAAGACTGAACTTTTAAGTTCCCAAACCCCTAATTTTTTTTTCAAGAACTCTGAAGAAATTCATTAACTGTACCAAACCAACTGAATAGTTTTTCGCATGAATATGAATTGTAGATATAATTATTGCATACTCTGAGGGAAAACAGTATTTGAAATGAATGGACAGGAAGGTATCATAGTAAACACAGTAATTTCTTCTCAAAGAAGAAAATAAGTATACTGTATCCCAAAAATTAATATTTGTCCTCTGTATTGGCTTATGTTGGTCAGTGTGGGGGCTCAAGACCTGTGTGGGGTCTCCTCTTAGCTTGCGTCAACTAATATCTAGTGGCCAAGTTACCATTGATGAACATGTTGGTGTTGCAGCGCTCTCAGTGCTGAATGTGAACATGGGCAGAGGGTCTCAAAGAGTCCCAAGTGACAACAATGGACACTTACAGGGAAGGAACTTGGGAAACATGATCATATACCTTCCAGGCTTAGCTGGAAAACACCAAAGCCAAATACATTGAGACATTGAAATGTTTTAAAACAACGTCTGCCCTGTCAGCTTTAGCAGTGCCAACTTGGAGACTTAACGACTATCCAAAACTATACACCTCCTCTCTGCTTTCAAGGAACCTGAAGTCTTAAGCTTAGGACTAGGGATGAAATCAAAGGAGCAACTATTGTGGAGAAAAGGTTACAGGTACTAGGGAGATTTCTTGAACAAGCTTCATTCTACTATTTATGAGGCTTCACCGTATTATTATGGACTGCAAAGAGTAAGTATTGCTGTAAATGAACTAATAAATATCTGCTTTATTTTGATTAGTTAGTTAAGAGCTTAATTGGGTTAACAGTTGTTTCCTGTTTATGGAATACTCTTCCTTTTGGTCATTTATATAGTCATGATATAATAAAGTCATCCATTCTTTGTGTGTGCTTGCATAAATTAATGTGCACTTTGATGCAGAGTTAAAAGCTTTTCATGACAGGTGAGTAAAAATATAAAATGGTTGAGTTCATTATATTTTTTGTAGAGTAATTAATCATTACATTTAGGGTATTTGACATTGTTATATACTAGACAGTCACTTCTCTCTCTGTTATCTGTTGAAAATGAAAGAGTCATAACAAAGTAATCTCAAAGGAAAGTATATTTTTAAACATACTTTTTCTGTGGATTTGTGATTTAAAGATTCCTAGAGAAGAAGGCTATAATTACAAAATATTACAGGTGATTAGGTTTTTAAAAAATCAGGGAGCAGCTTGCATGTTCTTTTCTACTAATGAGAATAATTATCCACCAACACATCATGGAAAAATAATCTGGGGGATATGTCTGAAGAAATACTAGAAAAGATAATTGAATGGTCTAACTTGGATTTTAAGTACTAAAGCTGAGCTGCAAGTTATCAGACATACAAACAGAACTGAAAAAAACCACTATTGTTTTGTTAAGAGAGAATGATAGTCCAATGGTCTTTCAGTGGACATTATTTCATTAATATTGATTTAACACACCAGATTTTAATTTTTTTTCTTATACTGCATGATTAGTTCTGCTTATGGAAGACTAAGAATATTGTTTTTTCCTTTTACTACATTAAAATTTTGCTATCATGATAAGTTCACAATTCAATGTATTGCTTCATTATTCATAACAAATCAGGGAAATACAAAAAAGAAATGGTTTTCTTTTGTCCAGTTTCTCCTCACGATAGGTACAAACTGCCATCGCATAGGAAACTTCTAAATTAAAGAAGAAAAAAAAATACAGTAACTTCATATGTGATATGTCTTAAAGCCTGGCAGGAAAAAGTTTGTTCAATAGTTGATTTCTTTCAAAGAGGTTTGTAGTACCTTCCTGGAGGTCGGCCTAGACTTAGAGCTGCATTAGGCTCTTGTGCTTAACTTTTCCCTTCATCCCTGCCATCTAACAATGTGAATAATGCCTGAAATAAAGCAACTTTCTGAAGAAATTATTCTTAAATTTTATTTTTTACAATTGTTTGATTAAAGTTTAAAAAAAATTGAATTAAAGGTTAAAATCTAAATAAGAGTAATTATAAGCCTTCTGAAATACAGAGAAATCTATTTACATAAAAGACCTGAACTATCCTGTATGGGACTGCTTCAGTGTAGTCATAGTGTCCCACCTCAGCACAGAACAAGGGAAGAGTAGGTGGCTTATGGTGCAGTAAAAACACCCTTACTGCATTTCCAGACCTTGGCTTTGTTACTTAAATTAATATTGAACCAAGAATTCCAATGTTTCCTTTGTATATGTTAAACTGAAATCTAGAACTGGCAGAGAAATTCCTGGGCAAGTAAGCTTAATTAATTTCCACAGCTGTTACTGTTGTGCAACTCTTTTCTCAACTGTCTCCAATTTTTTACTTATTCTCTCTGATGACATTTTATCTGGTGGCCTTAAACTTATTTTGTAGATGGATATGTTCACGGCCAACACACACACATCGGTTCTTTGGGAGATGCTGCCATTTCACTTCTTGTGTATTATTGCTTTCATAGCTCTATTTCTGACAACAGTAATTTCAATTTTGACTCTGTTTTGTAAGAATACATTTATTTAGATCCTTTTCTTAAGGTGTATTCTCTAATATAGGGTGATTCAAATTGTTTCCAAATTTGTTTAATATTTCTTAAAAATAATTTAATTTCATATGAGATTAGGTGAGCTCTTAGTATTTTGAATATGTCACTAGTATTTCTCCCTGTAAAATTAGCTCCATGTTCAATTTATCCTCTTATCCTCTTACTTTTTGTTTTCCTTTTATCTAAGCTTACAAAACCTGAAGAGACAACAACAGTTTGTTGTTACTAGTACTAAAATGCATGATCCTGTCCTTTGAACTATGAAATTTCATTCTGTTTCTGTTACTCTGGATCTTTTGAGAGTCATCTTCTCCTAGACAGTTTAGTAATTTTGCATTTTAAAGCAATTTTGTGCCATTTTTCTTCAGAAGTTCCTCAATTGCCTTATCATTCTTGGTTTAACATCTATCTATTCCAATATAGTTGTCAAAAATGATTGTTAAATAAAGACTTCAGTTTAAACTGGTCTTAGGAGAAAGTAGAATTTTGTGCTATCTGAGTTAGTAATCTGAATATACACCTGGGTTCTTGCAATAAAAACTCAATAAACTTGATTAAAAAGTCATTAAAAATCTCTATGTGAAGGAAGTTTGAAATGCCATATATTTCTTAGCAAAAATAAAATTTTAAAAAATATTAAAAGGAAATAATAAGCAGTGCTGCAACTGGAAGCAGGGCACAGAGATATGCTTTTTCTGTAAACAGCGTCTGAAGTAGTCATCAGTCTGTCTAACTGAATTCCAGCAAATACATTGGAGGAGAAGGGCTTTTTTGCACAGAAATATCTGACATTTTACTGAACCTACTCCTCTGACTTCCATTCTCTATTATATTTCTTAACAGTGAACATGTATCTAAGGAAAGACTATTTTTCAACCCAGTAAATGGATACAGCTCTAATTAGTGCATTATTTTACAAAGCAAAAAATCATCCAAACCTTGATATTGTAGCTGTGGAAATGGACAGTACCATGTCCTTTGGGAATGTGTGCAATATAGCAAATGAAAGGTCTGAGAGTCAACACAAATTCACCTTTTTTTTTGTTAAATTCTCAGTCACAAAGCTTCTTTTGAGAACAGCATTTACTAGTTATAACTATTTCATTTATTTACACTGGCTAAGAAGTTGCCACTAAATTTAAATGCAAAATTAAAGACAGGCGAGAACTTAAGATGAAAATGTGAAGTATCGTAATGCAGGTGTGCAGCACTAGGAGTAAACCCCACAGATAAGCCCATCTCTAATGCTATATAGTCAACTCTCAACTACTTAACTAATATAAAATGGTTTTATCTGTGCTTTGTTTTGAAGTTTAGTTCAGTAAATTTTTCAATATGTACACATATTCACACTTATTTCAAGATCTTTGAAACTTTCAATTTTGTTACCAGAAAAGCTAGACTCAGTTGTCATGGAGGAGAAAATAATAAACCAAAGTACAAAATATTAACTGAAATTAATTTTTAAATGGTTCTAGAGCACTGTTTTATTGCTTCCTATCAAATAAATAGCTCATTGGTTACCTAAGTTTCTGTTTCAATTATTTATAAAATAAATTACCTACCCATTATTAAGTGAAGCACAACATTTCAATATAGCCCAAGAAGAGATACTTAAGACTATTCTTAGGGAAAAAAAACCCAAACACAAAGGAGTTACAGCTTGAAAGGTTTAGCGACTGATTTATTTCTTTTGTTTTTTAGTTAACGTTGGCCTTTAACAAAAACATAAGCAAAAATTCTGGCTCTTACATTGGTTTCTATCACTTGTAAACAGTTTGCTACCTACTAGGAAATCTTTGAGATATTTATGATTTTTCTTCTACGCTTCTGTAAAAGTGTTTCAGAAAGAGAAAAGTTCATTGTTCAAAAAAGTATGTTTTTTATTCTGTCTTATAGAAGGCTTTGAAAGTATCTGAATTCTAAATAGATTGTTCATTGCTACTTACTCAAAAAATTATAATTTAGCAATTTTCCAACACATAGGTACAAGGGCTAATGAGGTAGAAAGAAAATAAAGACAGTAGTCTGAAGAATATTGGGAAGTTGGCTAATCATTTAAACCTCATAATCATGAAAATTATGTATGTTGAATTAGAATGCTTACATCATCCAGAAAACCAAAGCCCTCAGCTGCTATAACATGTATGGATGCTGTTCTGTCAAGGAGACTAGAATAATTCAATAGTTTATTAGTAGAATTCTGCTGTTAGTGTTGATTTTAGTTATAATTAGGCAAAGGTTGTTATGGTTCTTTTAAAAAACAGATGCTGTTTTATTGTTTTTATAAAAGAACATGAGGCATGATAGTTGTAGGGCTTATTATCATCATCACCTTTGCAAGGGAAGACAACCCTTTCCAACAGAGAACACTGCAATGCTTTAGTGAGGGATACATAATCTAATCATATATGGACTGATATAGCACAAAGATTTTTAATTAAGACAGAGGTAACAGTGTGTAGAAATTACATATACTGTAATAAAGAATGAGGAGTAGATCCAAGCAATACTTCTGAAAAATGCAGCTATTGTACATTTTTAGTGAGTCACTCTTTCCTTTGCAATAGCACAATATCTGTGAAAACAAATTTTAAAAGTGTTTGTCTTGACTGAAAATTCCAAATTAGGTAGAACCTTTATTTGTCTAGTATGAAAAAAGAAAGTTGTCCTAGCTTTGTATATTTTTTTTCTTGCTCCAAAAGGTAGGCATACAAAAATGAAATATGGTTTTCTCTGATGACATATGCTAGCAATCATACTGATTAAAAACTTCCATGTCATAATTTCCTATGTAGTCTTATACTTTGAAGTAATTATATCAACATTTTTGTATTTTGTTTTGTTATAAAAGATGCTCTCCATTAATCAGGACAGTACTAAAAATAATGTCATTGCAGTGGAGAAATCTTTGAGTGCGCTGAACCTTTTCCTAGCCAACTGTGTGGCATTTGTAACAGATAACACAGCTAATGTGAGAAAACCGCAATGGTGTTCTTAAAGGAGTGCAAGATGTTTGACCATATGTTCATAGACATGCGATGTGCCTTGTCATGTAGGTCATCTTGTTGCCAGGAACACTGGATGAGGAATAATGTGATTTACTAGAAGATATCGAGAGACAGGAACATTTCTTAAATCTCTAGTATTTAACTGGGAGTTGAAACACCAGTATTTTGACCTATGTTAAAAAAATGTGATAGAACTACTTGGAAAGAAAACTTAGCAATATCTTGTTTCAAGTGTCACTAAATGTGCAGATATGTATCAACTGTCTATTTTAATTTACAGAAACCCGTCATCTCTGTTCACGCTGTGTAAAACCCTATTGCTTGTTTTCAGGCATCCACATTTAGTTGTGTGCAAGCAAATAAGAACACATGGATGGGCATAAGAGAAAAATGTCCTATTTCAGGGGTCCCATTAAGGACTATCAACATTTAATTATCAAAATATTGAACAGTGAAGGAAATTGAAAGCAGTGTTTTAAATGTATAACCTTAAAATGCTATAGTATTCAAAAAAAAAAAAAAAAAAACCAGAACAAAACCGAAACCCAAAAACCCCAAAACCCCCACAAACCCCTCTATAAATGGTCCTCTGAAGGTGTATATATATATATTTATATATATATCATCTATATCATCTATCCATATCTGTATCTATATCATCTATATCATCTATCTATATCATCTATCTATAGCTATATATCTATATCTATATCTATATCTATATCTATATCTATATCTATATCTATCTATATCTAATCTATATCTATATCTATCTATATCTATAGCTATCTATATCATCTATATCTATAGCTACATCTATATCTATAGCTATCTATATCATCTATCTATATCTATATCTATCATTTATATCTATATATAGCATCTATATCTATACATGTAGGTATATAAATCTATCTATCTATCTATCTATCTATCTATCTATCTAAACTATAGGGATAAAATAAGGACCTAGTTCATAAGATTATCGAATCCATTGTGTTTGTGTCTGTCTTTAATATCTTATTTAGTTGTATCATATTACTAGTACAAGAATTGTACTAACAGGAAGCAATTTTTTAGTACTAAGAAAAAAAAGACATGAAGGATAAAAAAATTTTAATCCTAAGAACTTTCACAGAAGATACCATAGTCCAGCGTAATAGTTAAAAAAAAAAAGAGAGAAAGGCACGCAGCCAAATAAAAACAGTTTTAAAGGTGTTTTGGGACAGAATTACCTCTTTTCTGACAGAATTATGAAAAACATTTCTGGATAAATGCTTTGTTCTCCCTGAAGACAAAATTATTGTCCGTGTATTTACATGTATACACATTTTACTTCCGACTCTGGAAATTAAGCTAAAACTATCTGTAAAAGTAGAATGTATAATAAACTATAAAATCCTGAATATATTCAAGATCATCTGCATATCAACTACAGGAAATTCACAGCATTTTAAAACATTTATGAAGAGAAACTGAAAGAGAGAGAATGTTCTAACAACATTCTGTATTTGCAGAAATATTTCTGATACTTAATTTTACAAAAGCTTATTGTTTTTATAAATACCTAAGGTGGGCTGGCTTGATGTAGTTCAATTTTTTTTCTAATAATATGGTAATATAAAATTAATAACAATGATCAAGATAAAAAGAAAAACTGCTTATAGAAAATAACTGTAACTTTATTTACTGCTATTTTAGTAATGAAGAATATCTGAATTAGAAAAATATGAATGTTACAAAAGAACTACAATATAAGTTTTCAACATTTTTTTGTCAGTGAATCATACTTTTCCTTTGATATAACATAAATTTTGAGTGTGCTCTTTTCTATTCTAACAGGATATTTTCCTAGAAAATACTTCATCTGTATTTTTACTTTAGTCTACATGATAATTATTCAGATTACAAAGTCACAGTAAAAAAAATAGTATATCTTTTAATTAAAAAAAAATGTTTATTGTCTAAACCTTGATAAACCCTACATTTAATCAAAGTTTATTTCATTGTACATAAAAGAGTAACTCTCTAATTCCCCCCAATTCCAGAAAAATACTAATTTAAAAGAATGCTAAAAGCATATCTGTAAGATTTTTCAAAACAGAATAAAATTTTCTAAAAGTTGCTAGAGCATGATTATCCCTATATATGAAGGCATGTTTCTACTCATTTTCACATTGCCATCTCAGATAAATGTATTCCTGATGCACACAGTCACAGTTCAGGATTTTGCTGTTTTTCTCTCAAACTGCTTCATGAAGATTACCATTTTTATTGAACAGAATCAGAGTTTAGGCATAAATTAATGACAGAGTTTTGGAAAGTTTCATCTACTTAGAGGACAAGTTTGATGACAGTATTTTTGACAGTAGCTTGACTAGCAATCAATTCACAAGAGAATTAGATGACTTTAGAAAGCAATTTTTGACTTCAAGGTCATTTTCGCTGTCATAATGGTTGAACAAGCTGTCTTACTACTTTGACCAATGGCTTCCTAAGTTGCAGGTCGAAGTTTGAATTTCAAAGCTTGGACCAGAAACAATTGCATTTTTCCCCTTCTCATACACTTGACCCCACAAAGATATTTCTGTGTTGTGCAAAAGAGGTTCCCAGAAAACTAGATTTCATTGCATTTAGCAAGTGATAATATTGTAAGATATTGTTTGAAATACCAGTCTGTGGAATCTAATACCTATCTAATCTAATACCAATGGCAATTGACCCAACCCCAGCAGTGTTCAAATCCAGGCTTGATAACGCCTTGAACAACCTAAATTAGTGTGAGGTGTCCTGGTACATGGAGAGGTTGGGACTAGATCCCTTCCAACCCCTTAACACTCTATAATTACAATTAAATGAGACCTTACAGGTGATCAAAGAGTGATGACTATTTAGGCCTATACAGGGGGACTCTTTCTAACACAGAATTTCTATGTCATCAATAAACAGACAAATTTAAACCTGGTGGTCATGGTAACATGATACTTAATAAAATCTAATCCTGATAGTTGATGGTTTTAAAATAAGTATGAGCTGATTAAAACGCACTGGAAAGCCTTACTTAAGCCTTTTCTGAGCAAATCTCTTATGGAAGACATTTAAGTAAAATGAAATAAATGAACCTTGTCCTGTCTTATAAAAGATACATGTGTTGTGGTTTCAGAATTTAAGTCCAAAACCACATTATAAACATTACTTCTACAAAAAACCAACAAAACCTGATCCTCATATCGAAATCACATGACAAAATAATTGTAATTTTATTCCCTGCTTAACACTATTTTACTGTTTTCCAGACTAGAGTATCAGGAGATAACTAGTTAATGACATTTCCTCACTTAGCATTGGTCTTAAAATATAGTGTAACATATCCTAATACATAAAAAGGTGCTTCTTGTTTTCACAGCACCCTTGCTCACGGATTTATCAATCGTAGGTAGACAAATTTTACCTCAGTCTTGGGATTTGAAATAAAATATAGAAGGACTGATGCACTAATCATTGTATTGTGATAGTTGCCACTTCCATTTCTCCAGGACAGCACAGAAAAGGGGCAAGGACATTAACAGGCAATGTAAAGACCCATAGAATGCAACAGATGGGTGGGAATGGGTGAAAACAAATCTGGTGACTGCTCAACCACTAAGTTTTAAAAAACTTCCCCGATGAGGAAGATTTCTACAAAATTTGTGTGTGTGTTGTTTAATCTATTATGCTAGATACAGGTACATTATGCTATATACACACTATCATTCATTCCCATTCCTTTATATAAGTCTGCTGTACGGCTACAGAACAGCAAATCAGACAGCCATTATATGGGAACAGATGTAAATGATTTTCTCAAAGAGCTGACATACCCTTTCTTTTAAAGACTGGATGAGTTTACGGATTGGTGTACAGTATAACCTTCAGGTGAAGAGATTGAAGCTATTCAAGAGTGAATTATCAAGTCAAGAAGAACTTTCCTGTCTAGTCACACACACTTCCTGCAACTGAATCAAAAAAGAGTAGTGATTGCTCATGTAGGTAAAACTAAATGATGTTACATATACCACTTTATGGGTACAGTAATTTCACGAATACAAGCCACACCAATTTGACCAAAATTTTGGTGGAAACCTGGAAGTGCGGCTAATATTCGAGGGCGGCTAATACATGAACAATATTCTAAAAGCTGCCAACACGGAAGTGAGAGCCCGCGGCAGCCCCAAGCCAAGCTGGAGCCCGGCCGGCCCCGGCTGAGGTGGGAAAGTCTGGCAGAGGCGGGGCCTGCAGTGTGGGGGCAGGCGGCTGAGCCTGAGCCAGCAGGGCGGGGCAGGGGGGACGGCAGAGCCCGGGCCAGCAGGGCGGGGGAGCCCGGGAGAACTGGGGCTAGCAGTGCAGGTGAGCATGGCAGAAGCAGGAAACCCGGCGGGTGGGGCTGCCTGGCAGTGGGGGAAGCCCAGCAGAATCGGGGCCAGCAGCGTGGGGGAGCCCGGCGGTGCGGGGGCCGGCAGTGCCGGCCAGGGCGAGCAAACGCGACGGCGGTGCAGACAGGAGGGGGCGGCCAGCGAGCTTGGCAGCGGCCGCCCCACCGGCAGAGCCTGGCAGCGGCGGCAGCCCTGCCGGCCGGGTAAGCTAACATGGCGCGGGGCGGCCGGCGTGCCTCGCAGCGGCGGCGGCGGCTGGCCTGCCGGCAGGGCGAGTAAACACGGCAGTGAGGCGGTGCTGACGGGAGAGGGGGCCAGTGAGCGCGGCGGCGGCTGCAGCACCACCCGGCCGGCCCCGTCGGCAACCATGAGCGGGCCGAGCCTTCCTGGCCCGGCCCGAGGCAGTAAACCCCGCTATGCCGCGATCCTGTTACTAATTGGCCAATTTGTGAAAGCTGCGCACGGATTCTCGCTACGAACGAAAGTGCGGCTAATATTCGGGGTGCGGCTTATCTATTGACAAAGACAGCAACATTGTCGAGGCACCGGAAGTGCGGCTTATACTCCGTGCGGCTTGTATTCGTGAAACTACTGTAATTTACAGAGAACAACACCTATACCGAAAGACTGAATGTCATTACTGTGAGATCTCAGGCTTTGGAAACAGACTGGTTTATATGGTCATAGGTTTTATGGCCAAATAAGTTTTTCTTAGAACAATCTGCCTCCAGTTTTAACTTGCTACAATTGGTGATCATTATTTCTCTGCACCAAATGTTATTTTTTCCTTGCAGTGAATAAGCAATAATAGTATAGTGATATCCATACTTTACAAAAGCTGCTAGCTCATACTTTGATATGGTACAAACAATGGTTCAGGTCCTTTAATAAAAAAGAAGTAATACTACGGGATTATATTTTGTCTTCTAGAAAGAGGAAAGATAGTGACTTCTTAAGGACAAGGGTTAAAGAGTATCTTTAATAATTTGTCAATGCAATCGGAACACTGTCAAAATTTCTATTCCCTTGGTTCTTTGCTCTGTTGGTGCTGATAGATTTTTTTTAAGGCTTGTTCAAACTAATACAATAAGGAAAAAGCCCAGAGAGCTGTCTAAATGTCAGATAGCAGTCACTTGGTCTAGGTATATCAGTAATTTATGATAATATATAAGAATTATAACTATTTTCCAACTTTATACAGAGTGGAACACTAACTTTCAGAACTGGGAACTCAAGTTAAATTTCAGAACATATGACAGCTACCTTTTTTTTTTAAGATTAGTTACAAATATGGTCCTTTATGTGTACTACATAAATAATACAGAAATATGATAAAATTATTAGTCTTTATAAAAACTTGTGCATACAATATAGTCTTTCTATTAATATGCTTTACTAGTATGTACAACTTAATTTTTATACAATTTTTAATTAAAAAATATAATGTTTACATTCAATGCAGCAACAATAAATACATTTCAGTACTTCTGCAGTAGTTCTTTTTTTGTCACTCTTCAAAAATCCTAAAAAAACTATGAAAACATAAAAAAAATTAACGAATCTAAATTAAAAAAAAATATAAAGCAGTTATGAAACTACCATATCCAAGAGATAAGAAGTATATTAAGAACTGCTTTCAGCAGTACTTCTGCAGTCACCAAATAAATATAAGGAAAAAAATATCATATAGAAAAATTTTAATATTAGATCCTCAGTTTTATAGTATCTGAACTGGTGCACCAAATAACATGGTCCATTTTGTGTATTCTAGTTTCTCTTTCAGTAAAACAACAACAACAGAAAAAACAACCAAAAAAACAAAAACCCGAGCCCATTTAGAAGACCATGGCTTCTAAATTTCAACTGACATATAAAGTTCTAGTTTATCTCTTTCAGTTGTGGAGATAAAATTTTGTAGTTTTCTAAGAAAGATTGGCTTAATGGGGTGAGTGCATGAAAGACTTCAAATTTTTATAACTGGCATTGCAAAGGGCCTTTTCCTGATTAATAAACAACAAAACAGTATGTCATGTACACCTACTCTACATGAACAATCTGTCCACCCTGGGCAGGAAAGGGAATGCAACATGACTGACTTCCTATCACCCTAAGGCTACTCAGATTTTGAGAAAAAGTCTTCAAAAGTTTTCACTACACTCTGAGCAATCGCCTGTGAGGACACTTGTTGAGGAACAAACTTAATTTACAATTCATCCACCAACAGTGCTATTAGGGATAAGGAGAAATTCACAACAGCTGGAATCCCATAAAATAAAAACAAAGCTTCTGTTAATGTACAAATTTTTATGTTTTTCCCTTCTTTGCAATATTCTCACTCACCCTGCCTGTATACCTGTACTATATTTTAATGGGCTGCTGTCAAATAAACTTAATGAGATTAGCTGACATTAGAAAAAACAATTTGGTGCATTTTTTGCTCAGATTCAACAAATATCAGCTGTATTGAAGCACCAGTCTGTTGCTCAGATAAATGAAGGATTCTCCCAAAGCAAAGGTTAATAGCACAATCAATAAATTGAAGTATTCCTTCTGTCTCTCTGTCAGCACTACAATATTTGCAATTCAGGGAGTACTTACCTTACAGATTTTAAACCCAAAATAAAGCTGCAGAATAAGTTGAGAATATAAGAATGTTAAGCATCAGGTTTTCACAAGAGGAAAAGTCAGACTAATGCCTATTTATCTCGAGATATATTGTAGACCAAATAATTTCAAGGAAAATTTTTCCATTTACTCATGCATTTATGAAGGGACCTAAAGTTTAACTAATAATTACTTTTTCAAATTATCAGAATATAAATCTCTTTTACCTTCTTAATACTTTTCTTCAGCATTTAAAATTCTGAAGGTAGAATGAAGAACTATGAAAAAAAAATTAAAAAAAGAAAAAAAAAAAAGAAAAAGAAAAAGAATGTGCAGCTGAGATTTTAATTGTAGTAATGACCAGAAAACCTCTTTTAGATGCAGTTACAGTAGTAAATAGATACACAGCTGAGTCCTGCTATGAACAAATAAAGAATACACATATACATGATTAAAATGCATCCATGGTGTATGTACCTTAGTGACCCAGTGATCAAACAAGCAGAACATGGATTTATTTTAATTTAAAACAAAACTACTTTGTAAATAATAAAAAATATTTTTAGATAGAATGTTCTATTATTCAAGTTTTGGAAATGTCATCAGTACATTAGTTAACAGATTGCTTCCTCTGTCATATACACTTTGGGAATTTCTGAATATAATTATGGTGCACTAAAGACAGTATGGCTCCACTGAACTGCAGATTCGTACTGTCAAAAAGACATTAGAAAAGATCAAGAATTTTTAAGTAGCAATAACAATAACAGTCACAAAACCACCCATGTTTGTGAAACAAAGTGTTTCCAAAGATTAAGAAAAAGAGATTAAGCTTTTTATATGAACAACAAAAGAATATATATAATCTACATTTATGTTTTAAACATGACACTCATTAGTTTGCCAGACAGCTGCATTATCTTGTCTCTCCCATCAGTTTTTCTAATATTAATTTTAAGCTACATATTTTTTCTTTTGGAAATTTCTAGTATTTTTGGTCTTAGTGAGATCCTCCTTTTTTGTTGTTGGTTGGGTTTTGGGTTTTTTTTGTTGGTGGTGGTTTTGGTTTTTTTTTTAAGTCCTCCCAATCTATTATGCGCATTTATGTTTAAATTTTTTCTCTCATTTTATTTTATACTGGTCCCCAAAAAACTTTAGAAAGACAGAAAGACCAGTTGTATCTGTATTTTAGACTCTGGCTTGATGCAAAACTGAACTAGACTCTACTCAGACAAAGGTGTTAGAACTAGAAACCAATTTACATGTAATATAAGAAATAGTTCTCAAAGATAAATCTCTAAACATGCGGTAGGAAAAAGACAAATAACAAAAAGAGTCCAAAATAGAAAAACAATAAAGGAAAAAAAAGTATAATTATTTATCAAAAATCTCATTAAAAAATGTGAAACCCATTTTGTTTTTACTGAACCAATTTGTGTTGGATGAAGGTATCAAGTTTTTGGTGTTTTGAGAGTCACTTCCATCAATTTACCTTAAGTAATTCCAAAGACACGAGAATTAATCTTTGTGAGGGAAACTATACAAGACAGAAAATTTCTGAGTAAGAGCTTATTGCATAGAAAACAACTATACATGAAGCTGGAATACTGATTAAAGCTTGTGCCCTTTCAAAAGGGGCTAGATACTAGAAGGAAATACACTTGTCTGGACTGGCACATCATACATGTAAATCAGCTTTCACTGTAGTTCAACCATGTCTACTAATTCCATTATTGGCCAATTCCAAGCAAAGTGCAGGACTGACTCTTAAACATACTGATAACTTAGAAAAGATAGTGAAAGCAGACATTGGGGCAAGTAGCAGGACAACTGGAACATGAGAAACCTAATTCACAGAGCCCTAGAATTGTTAGAGTTGAAAGAAGTTTCTGGAGATCATACAGTCCAACACCCTCGATAAGGCAGCATCACCCAGGGCCAGTGACATGGGAATGCGTTCCGGTGGGTTTTGAATCTCTCCAGAGAAGGGGGATGACTCCACAACCTTCCTGGGTAGCCTGTCCCAGTAATCTGCCATATTAACGTAAAGAAGTTATTCCATGTGCTAAGGTGAAAATTGTTGTGTTTTATTTATGTTTTTTGCTTCTCTTTCTGTCACTGGGCACCACCAAAAAGTGTCTGGCAATATCCTCCTGACACATGCCTTTAAGATATTTAACTGTAGTGATGAGATCCCGTCTCAGTCTTCTCTCCTGGACCCTCTCCAGTACTTCCTTTTTTTTCCTGCACCAAGGGACTCAGAACTAAACATAGTACTCCAGATGTGGCTTTCTGTAAGTGCTTGTGACTTTGGATATCTTATTTTCCAATACAATCCTAATTTCATCTAGAACAGGAAAAACTAAAGATATTCCAAATTTTGCATCATTGATGCTTGACTACTCTGAATTGCATTAAACCATTACACTTCTCATATCCATAAAGAAATTTCTTCAAAAAATATTGATAATTTTTGACAGTTTGCTGTGAAATGAGAACAATAAAGGAAATAAATATTGATTCCAGTTCTAATAAAGTCTTCAAATTTGAATTTTTTGAGTGAGGATGAAATTGAAATGGAAAAATTTTCAGAACAGCCACAGCTTTCAACTAATTTATTCATCTAATAAGTCTGACAACATACATTCTTCTCTCTAGGAAGTCTTGATGGGACATATAAACAGATTGTTAATAGCTCAGTAAAATCACTGGGTTTAATCCTGAAGTCTAACTTGATGAACTCAAATTGGTATTGATGTTTACTAAATGAATCCATAATTTTCCATTATGTAAAAATCAATCCCAATTTTCCATGATGGCAAAAAATTTGTACAAAAGCTGGGGAGTTTCTTATAGAGATCAAAACTTTATTTCATTCATTTGAACAAACTACAATGAGTGGCAGGGGAAGAAACAAAGAGCTAAGCAACAGTAGATTTCAAGTCTCCAAGTCATTAACAAAATCCCAATTTTTGGAGAAAGGGTAGTACAAGCAAGCTACATTTACAAAAATATGTATTTCTCTGGCTTTTAATCATATTCACATCTTAGTTTCCTATAGTATAAAAAAAGAAAAAAGTTTATGAAGGCAAGATATAATCTTTCTGAAAAACTCTAGCTTAGCAGCTAGAACCAGCATATGTGGTTAAGTACAATTACTCTTCATACTTTATTTGTTTTTTCTAAAAGCTAGTGTCTTTTATGTCAAAGGAACAGAAGTGTCATTTGTGTACATTATTGAGGAATACCTGGATCCTGCATTTTTTCCCTTTTTTCTCAAATTCTTTTATAGAATTGTGCACATGTGGAAGTACAGACCATAGTTCACAGTGCCTAGGAGAATATTAGTGAAAATTTCCCTTGGAGTCCAAGTGTTAGAAGGAGCTTGAAAGAATAGAGAAGGATGTTCGACAGTTGAAAGCAAACTGTCTTTATATTGGGGCCAGAGTTTTATTGTACCATGAGTCTTACAATACTGACAACAGGTACAGGGCAGTAACATCATTCAGTTGAAAAATGCATGTCTGTGTTGATATCAAATGGATGACATCAGACATAACACTGTCTGGATGAATCCCTAACAGAATTAGCTTTGAGTGCTGCCATTGTGCTGTGTCAATCTCTGGTAATGGATTTTTTCTTCTGTTTAATCTAGCATGAATTTTTCGATATTGCAGGTCTTATTGAAAAATAAGAGTTTCTTGTCTTGAAGGGTACAAATGGAATTTTGATAATTGATTCTAAGATCATATATTGGTGGGAAATTTGAAATGCTATAAAAGAGTACTTTATTTTCTTATAAAAAGTAAAGATCAAAAAGTCTCTGTGGTGGGTACTTACTGATGTAAGTCAAGGCAAAAACCTAGATTGTGATTTATTGTGAACACAATACCTAACCAGACCATGTAAATGTCTTCAGTCACTGTCTTCCTCTTTTTTTAATGAGAGAAGAGTACAGCAGATAATGTGGGATTAAGTCATAAATCCAAAATCCTAATTAAGACATAAATCTCAACATAAATCATAGATCTAAAATAAAGCTTCAGCTGGAGCTAGGGCAGCTGTGGATAACTCTGAATGTCATTGAACCACACTAGAGGAGTAGGAAGATTGTCATAAAGCAACTGACATTCTCCTAGGATCCTCATCTGAATTCTATTTTATTTAATGTGTTTCACAATCAAGCAGACAACTAATGGCAGATTTGTTTATAAAATAAAAATTAAATCCAATTAAAAAATCATGTCACAAAGAAAACATTAAATCTGATTTATTACTGACAATAATTACATGGCAAGTAAATTCCTAAAACAATACTTAGATGTAAGAACATAAAAAAATGCCTGTATTGAGTCAAGATCAGCCAAGTACCTTGACACTCCCTCTGCCCTTGGCACAAGAATGTTGTTTTTACAACCGTTCTCAGATTTCAGTGCCAGAAGGAACATGAAAAAGGTAAGTGCCTTTTCTAAACTTTGTCAGCAACACTCTGGGTGATTGAATATTTTCTATTTTATTTTACTTACTGGGACAGGATTTTTCTTTGGTTGTATAAAAATGTGTTTCTGATTTACTCAGTTGTTACCTCTCTGGAGCAGCAGATTCAATTAGCGTTTACAGTACCCACCTTCAGGGGACTAGGAAACTTTCTGGAATATTCATGGATGCACCCTCAATGTGTTTTTCGTGGACTGAAGTATAAAACTATGATATTAGTTTTCTGCTAGGAAGAAAATATACTTGGCTTATTTCCGGCAGCCACTGAGGGGCTTGGTTACTCAAGGGGACAAGCAGAGGGACAAGCTTTTACATGTTTTTGGATCCATGTAATCTGACTGAAACTGCAGTACTTGTGAGAGCTAAGAAATTAAAGATTCTCAGTCTTTGAACCTCCTGAGTGAAATCTGTTACTCAATTACATTCATAAAAATATGCTTTTAATTACCGTAGCTTTAAATCATCCTTTGCTGTTGAATCAAACATGAATACACTGGCAACTTAGAGATGCTGAATCTGCTGAACTGTCTCATACATAAATTTGCATTAATATTCCAAATATTTTTTTAACAATTCTGAATTATGAAGGAATATCTTAAGAGAAGAGAAACCATCTAAAAATGTGTTAATGAAAGATTCAAAGTGTTTTTCGAGAAGGGGGGTGATATAAAAAATCATCAGGGAACAGCAATACTTGCATCTCTATTTGGTGTTTCTTTACCAGAACTCATTTGATTTAGATGCACCATCCATACTTATGCAGTTTTTTGCTCATTCATTTGTTCATTCACTACCAACAAGGGGCAGATTCTCCTGAGCTGAATGTGTGGGACAAGTACTGAAATTTCTATTGCATGCGTTCACTTAACTGGAAATGTATGCATATGTGCAATATAAAATTTAATGATCATGCTAAATATTTAAGTGCTAGCAAAATCCACCAACACCTGCCTCCTTCCATACAGTCCTTGATAGCTTACATATTGCAATTCTTGTGTTTCATAAAGCATATTTTACAAGTAGTTTTTAATCACTAAGTAAAATTGAGCAATAATCACTTGAGCATTTGAAGTAGCTGGCCATGTTTTGCTGTCATTGAATTTCTATAACCATTCCTGGTTTACTTTAATATGACAGTAGTAGCAGACCAGTTCTGTCATGGTTTTTGCTTTTCTTTTCACAGCTACAAGTGCCTTAGAATAAAGTAGGTTGCTTTATATTAGACGAAATATATACAATTGCAATTGAACAAAACAATTGAAAAAAGAATTAGTAAATGTCTATATTAATGTATGGGTGCAACTTGCAATCAGGAGAATCATCTGCTAAAAGGCAAGATCTTTTAAGGTAGCTTGATTAAATATAGTGCTTGCCCGTCCTATCAGCAAGTATGAAAAATACTTTTATACAATACATTGTACGTCTCACAACATTAATTTATCTAGCACCCTGAAGCTGAGATGGGTAAAAGCTAGTTGAATCTGCTGCTCCAGAGAAATAAGAAACCCATTTTTACGCAACCAAAGAAAAATCCTGTCCCAGTGAGTGAAAGAACGCAGGAAGTACTTAGGTATCCAGAGAGTGTTTCCAACATACTGTAGAAACAATGTCACCTTTGGATACTAAGATGACACACTCATTCATTCCTGTTTTGTAAGGAGGGACAGGAAGTTTAAAGGAGGGTAGTCCTAGGCTTAGAGCTACACAACTTAAGTGTCTCTAGTTCCTCTCCTATTGCACATATGGGACTGCCTTCTAGTGTAACTCCCTCATTTTCCTCTCCATTAATTTTGTGGTGCCTGGATTTTTTCTCAAAAGAGGTGCACTTCTACCATGAGCCCTTCACAGAACATCTGTAGGCTTCCACTTCAGCCTCTCAGTCACTTTCACAGGGTACAAATATGATGTAAAGTGTGTAAGGGCACAGTTATTTAGGGAGACATTTTGAGTTGCTTACTAAAAGGTGAAATCCTAACCCAAAGGAGTAAACATTCATTATTCTCTGATTAACTAATTTGCCTATGAGAATCTGTTTGTGAGCTGTCTGTTCTGAAAAAATATCGTGCTTTTATATTTTCATGCTCTTGCAGTTTCAAACTTATACTCAGAACAATTTATTTGGTAGCCTTGAAATATTAAAAAAAATATATATTTGGGACATAGTTACAAGTTAAAAATATATTAACATTACTGGGGGTAAATAAATAATAATAATAAATGTAAATATTAGTATGAGTTTAAATATATAAATACCACTATGAGGTCATCATTGCACATGTTTGGCATTAGAAAGTTAAAGAAATATTAATTTATAATACCAATAGAATAAAATTAATTAAAAAGAAGAAAGAGGGTTACTACTTTGACAAAATTTATAGTTGCAAAATAAAAATAAAACCCAAGTGATTTCACCTCCTTTTTAATGTTAGTTTTAATTTGGGACAGTCATAGTGTTATTCAAGATGTGAATTTGACAACGTAATGTCATATCCCTATGTTTTATGTGCAGAAAATATTTAGGAAGAACAATACCGAAGGTAAAATCTAAAAACACATATAAATGTTATTTTACCCTCAAGATAGCAAAAACCCCTAGAAAAGCATTGATATGAGTGTTTAGTAACTACATGAGTATTTACTTTGAGTTTCCACGAATCTGTAGGAATGCCATGATATAGTTCAATCTTTGTTTGCATTAATGAAACAATTTTTGTCATCCACAGCTGGCCTGTGTAATAAGGAAAATGAATTTTCTCTAACAAGCTAGAATTCTGTTGTGCTGCTGCTGGTTCCATTGAGGAGCTACAGGCTCAGCTCCTCAATGCGTCAGCTCATTACAGAGACAAATATCACTCAGTTACAGGTAACTTTTCATTCTAACGTGCTTATGCCACCGATGTCTGTGCTTCAGAGATATTTTGTTTTGCACCTGAAATTACTTTCTGTGTTACAGCTATGAAGTGTGATTAAAAAAAAAAAAAGATACTGCAATTTAGATAAACCCCCACTAAATGGCTCAACTGAAACAAAGCTGAAAATGAAGGTATAAATGGCTGAAGTGATTAAGACTGCCAAGTTCTCCTGGGTCCTGTTAGAGAATGAAATAGCTGGTGGATTATTATTTATCCCTGAATGTGAGTTTTGGGGATTTAATTAAAGATGTTCTATTATATTTTTCAAAACCTATTTGAGGCTGTGAATCAAGACCTGCAATAACAGAATGTGGTATTGTTAATGGAAAAAATGGATAACTAGAAACTTCAGAAATGTCCATATTTTAAAACTCTTTAATTTGGCTGCTTGATTTTTTCCCTTTGTATGAGTCAAAGAACAAGATGATTTTAAGAATGTCAGATTTTCTGTGAAAAGGGAATATTTGCTAGCTATTATAAATACAGCTTTGCTCACTGATCACTGTTGTTACGGTTAGTGATATCCTTACAATACACATATTATCCATGGCTGCAAACAGGATCACAAAAAGGCTATTAGTAAAAAGAGAAGTTTCCTTGAATACTTAGTATTTCCATTCATAAAGTTCTTCAATATACGTGAAGAGTGTAAGTACAAGCATAGCTGTGGAGCACCATTTCGAGAGGACAATGGATCATATTTTCCAGTGAAGTAGAAATAAAGTTATGACTAAGTTTGCAGATCACAAATGATAGTTTTCAGCGTGTTTATAGATACAATATTCAGGTGGAAAAAAAAAAAAGGAATATAGTTGAAATACAATGGCCAGTTCTTCTCATCTAGCTTACCTAAACTAAGCCAAAAAATAGACAAGTCAACCAGTCCTCAGTGTAAACTGTGATGACCTGATTAGCTGCCAGAGGAGGCCAAGTTAATTATTGCTGTTTCAGACAGAAAGTAAACACCTCCAGCTGCAGCTCATTCAGTGATGCAAGAGGACTAGGGGAAACTTGTCATTTTGAAAGGTCTATAGCTATAAACAAAGGAATGAAACAGTACTTTTAGCTTTAGAGAAATACTGTGACACTGTTCTGTTGTGTGAAAGACAGCAAGAGATTCATGGAGAAGAAAGTTATCCTTACATAAAAATGCCCCATGAGGGAGCCTAGTGAAGCATGTAGATTTTTCATGCCAAACAGATAGGCAATTTTCATCTTCTATCAGTTTTAAGGAGGCAAGCAAGCAAAGATAGTGTGGCCTGAAACCTGAAGAATCTCTTTCTCCACTGGGTCACATTTTTTATATTTCCATTAGGATAATGGTCAGCATTCCCTTTCCTTCATACCATGGCCTTTTTTGGAGGGATCATTGACATGGGGGCAAAAGTATCTGGAGTTTCTTATGAGACACAGGCAGACAACCAAGAACTGATCTCCACTCAGTACTTGCTTTTGTTGAGCGAGTGTTATACCTTCCAAAAACCTGTATCAAGAATACACTATGTTGCAGACAAATTTAGTTAGAGAGGTGAATTTAATATCTGCAAATCTTTGTTATCCATTTGAAGGTTGGCTTGGACAAAATGGATCTTACTTCAGAACCTGAGCTGTGAATCTGATGCTTAGAACTAGGTGTTTATGTATGTGTATGTGTGTATATAAAGTAGACAGCTACAAACAAATGAGAACAGGTGATAATGACTTTTTTAAAATGACCTTTCTAAAGGACATCTATCTAGAAATTATTGTTTGACCCAGTCCAAATTTTATCAAACACTGATGAATGTGATCATAATTGATAATGCTTACCGACATGCAGGTGTTTAGTAAGTCACCAAATAACTTTACCACATATTTTGCAAACCTTTTAAATTATTTTTTTAATAAACAGTCTTGAACTACAGTCTTCTAATACGGAAAAATCGCTATAATCATATTATTTTGGAAAAAAGAAAAGCATAGAGGAGAAATTCTGTATGTATCAAAACTTTTGAACAAACTTAAGTTATGTGGGAATAATTATTTGTTTAAAAATACAAAAAGAAACTACCAAGATATGTTGCTTCAAAATACTGTAACCATTTTTCAAAAGAATAATTAACTATATTGACAAACTAAGTAATAAGGGAAAACGCAAATAAGCTTGGCAATACAGTTAATTTTTCTTTTGAAAACTAGCCTTTATCCAGCAAAATATCCCAATACACCAGGAGTCAAGATCCTTGGGACAGCAAGGAAGGTGCACAGAAAACTCACTACCTTGGACCCCAGGAGAGACTTTAGCCCCTTCAAGGATCTGCTTGGAAGAAGACAGTGCCACATAGTCTTCGAGGGAGGAAGGGCTCAAGAAGGATGGTAAATATTCAAAAATAACCTCTACATGCTTGGTAATGGTGCATGCAAGCAAAAAGGAAATCAGGCAAAAATACCAGGAGGCCTGCATGAACAGAAAAGGAGATTCTGGCCAAAGCCAGACACAAAACCAAAACCTGTAGCGGGTGGAAACAAGGACATGTACTCTGGGAGGAAGAAACTGTCCAAGCTGCCAGGGATGAGGTTAGGAAAGCTAAAACCCTGATAGAATTAAATCTGTTTGGCGATGGCAACATGAAAAGATTCTGATAGCTACATTGGTAATAAAAGTAAGATAGAGAAAATGTGGGCTCTGTCTGGAAGAAATCAAGAGACCTGGTTATCCATAAGGTGGGGAAGACTGAAGTACTTAATTACATGTTGGCTTTGGTCTTCACTTTCTAGTGCTCCAGATATAGTGTGCAAGAGGCAAAGGCAGGGCATGAAAAGCAGCTCATTGTAGGATGATCAGGTTCAAGACCATCAAGGGAACCCTAAGGTACAAAAGTCCATTGGACCTTGATTAGATGCCTCTGTAAGCCTTGAGGATACTTTACAGATGAAGTTCCTATGCCACTGTTGACAATATATGAGAAGTTGTGACAGTCAGATAAAATTTCCCACTGACTGAAAAATGAGAAAGACAACATCGCTTTTTTAATGGATAAGAAGGGAAGACCTACAGGCTGGTCAGTCTCACTTCTGTGCTTGGCAAAATCATGGAACAGATCCTTCTGGAAATGATTTTAAGGCAGATGGAAAAAAAGGAGGTGATTGGTGACAGCTTCACTAAAGGTAAATCATGCTTGAAAAATTTGGGCAAGTCAATAGACATAAACTACAGGTATTTGCTCAAACTGTTTGACACTGTCCCACACAACATATACTCTTTAAATTGGAGAGTCATGGGTTTGACAGATATACCACTCAATGAGCAAGGAATTGGCTGTGTAGCTGCACTTTAAGTCTTGTTCAATGGCTTAATATTCAGATGGACACCAGTGGGGTTCCTCAGGTTGCTAGTATTGGGATGGTGCCGTTCAGGACTTTTATTGGTGACATGGGCAGTGGGATTGAGTATGCCTTTGGAAAGTTTGCCCATGACATCAACACACTGGAGGGAAGGGATGCCTTTCAGAGGGATTGAGAGGCTTGAGAATGGCCTATGGGAACCACAGGAATCTCAAAAAGGCTAAGTAGAAAGTCCTGCACCTGAGTCTGAGCAATCCTAAACACAAATACATGCTGGTCAAGGAATGGATTGAGAGGAGCCCTAAAGAGAAGGACTCACAACTGTTGGTTGATGGGAACCTCAACATAATACATATTTACAGACTAGAAAACTAAAAGAATTCTGGGCTGCATTAAAAGAAGTGTGACCAGCTGGTCACAGAGGGGATTCTTTCCTTCTACTCTGCTCTTGGGAGACCCCCACCAGAAGGACTGTCTCCAGCTCTAGAGGTCCCAACACAAGAAGGGCACGGATGTATTATAGAAGATCTAGAGGAGGGCCAGAAAGACAATCAAAGGGCTGTAGCAGTCTGAGGAACAGAAGGCTGAGAGGAGGCCTTACTTCTGGTACTTACAGGGGACTACAGAAAAGGCAGAGAGGGACTTTTTACAAGGCCATTTACTTTTAGGACAAGGAGGAGTGACTTTCAACAGAAAGACCTTAGATCTAGGTTAGTGATAATGAAAGAATTCTTCACTGTGGGAAATTTGAAGAGTTGGAACAGGTCTCCCAGAGAAGCTGTGCACTTTCCATCTCTGGAAGAGTTCAGGGCCAGGCTGGGTGGTGTTTTGAGCAACCTGGTCTAATGAAAGGTGTCCTTGCCCATTGCAGGATGGTTGGATAGGCAATCCTTAAGGATCCCTTCCAACTTGAACCATGCTATGATTTTAAATAAAGATTAAGCAGCATTTCAATGAAGCATCATTGGGAGCTTTGAATCAGAGAGTTTTCATGTCAATTTAAATTAGGTTGATGGGTCTTATTTTTCTTGATGTAACATATAAGACAAAACAGGAAGACATGATAGTCCTGTAAATATCTTAATAATTAAGAGTTCCAGGATGTGGCTGAACTTGCTGTGGCCCAAGTTTCTTTGCACTGATTTAGGAAGGATGCAGGCAACAAAAGACTATTGTAGAATGGGTTGGAAGTCCACCTCTGTATGTGCAGTGGCTGGACAAGTCCGAAGATTATTGGAAATAAACTAGAAAGGCTGCTGATTTAGCAATCTAAATTATATTATTAATGAGAATTAATGAGAATTATCTATGTGAATTTAAACAACAAAAATTGAGCAAAATTCGAGCAGCACATTAAAATGAAAATTGTGTTAGTGTTACTTAGTCAGACCAATAATAATAAGTTTTTAATCGAACCACAGAATCATTCAGGTTGGAAAGTCTTTTAAGATCAAGTCTAACCATCAACTTAGCCTCACCAGCATGTTCACTAATAAGCCAGGTCAAGTGCCATATCTGCATGATTTTTCAACACATCCAGAGACGGTGACTCTACAACTTCCCTGGGCTGCCTGCTCCAGAGCTTTACCACCCATTTTGAAAAGATTTGTTTCCCAATAACTAATCTAAATTTCCTCTGGCACAACTTGAGGCCACTTCTTTTTATCCTATCACTTGTTACCTGGGAAAAGAGACTGACCCCTACCTTGCTGCAACCTTGTTTGAGGTAGTTGTCGAGATCAATAATATCACCCTCCTTTTCTCCAGGATCCTTCAGCCATAATTCATAAGAATTCTGCTCCAGTCCCTTCATCAGCTTCATTGTCCTTCTCTGGACTCTTATTATAACTATATGGTTAAAAATTTTTGTCTGCAAGTCTTAACTGACAGTAAGTTCTTGTCTCATAATAAATTTTGCCAATTACAAGATTTTAAATGCAACTAGAGGTATGTATAAGAAGCAGATGGAACTGGAAAGCACTGCCAACTGCTGTAGCAAAGGAAGGTGCTGACAAACAGCAAGCTCAGTATCAGGTCCCCTGAGTGCCTTTTTACTCCAGGGCCTAGGCTCAGGGCCAACTTAAATAACAGTTCAGGTGTTAAGCCTTGAAAAAAACTCTGCTAAGAAGCTATACTGATCCCTTGCTCCTCTAGTCCTTTGACTGGGAACTGCTTTTGTGCTTGCTCCCAGCTAGAGGGAGGGCTGTCCCTTAATCTGTGTCTGTGCCTGGCCTTATCAGTGCTCCTCCAGAATGTGACACTGATCCAGGAGCATGACCTTCCTTGTCTCTGGGGACATGCTGCAGGGTTATGAGGCTGCCAGTGATCCTGATCATCATTATGGACCAGCTCAGCTGGCCTTGGCCGTATGTACTGGCATCTGCTCTGGCCCATATATTCCTGTGGCAATTGGTTGACTCTGCTTTGCAGAGCCACATGTGTTGTTGCTGCTCTCTGGAACCAGGAGCTGGAAAGTGCTTGCCTTTACCAAAGTAAATAATAGAATATATACCACTTTCATTTTCTATTTACTCTGCCTCTGGTTCCTGCGTAACTCTGTAACATTTTAACAACCAACTCATTTTTGTGAAGCTGGGTTAAGCTCTTTGGCAGCCTGGAAGAAAAAAATTTACAGAAGATAAAATCTTGTGATTTATAGTGACTTCTGACTCTCAGAAGTTCATTCTCACAGATAAATTAGATAAAAGGAATCAATTCTGCCAAAAGCGATAAGTTTTGTTGGGACAAAACACTCTGAAGTCCAATGTGTACTGTTATTTAGAGTGGTATTATTAGAATTGTTTCCAAAATATTTTTTTTAGGCTTCCCACAAGTTTGGCAATCTGATTTAGATAGCATCAGAAACAATCCTGAATTCAGACTACAATCCAATAAATGATAGATAGATAGATAGATAGATAGATAGATAGATAGATAGATAGATAGACAGATAGATAGATAGATAGACAGACAGATAGATAGATAGATAGATAGATAGATAGATAGATAGATAGATAGATAGATACGAAAGTGTTAGTGGCTGTGTAAGTCTTTCCCTTCACACACTCTCACAAAACTTCTAATTTAACCTTGTAATAAATGTGAAGAAAAACTCAAGGTATTTTCAGGTATATTTTAATAATTTTTCATGAGTATATATGTATTCTGAATACTACTAAAACCTCAGTGATCTGAAACAGATTGTTCAAAGACTAGATAACATGGTTATAGATAATTAGCTTTAATTTGAACTGTAAAAAGAAAGTTCCAGGGAAGATTAACCATTCTATTATGTGTCGACCAGTCATGTAGTCATGCTAATATGTAGGAGGTCAATGCACAGACCTGAGGCTTGTAACTTATCAGAAAAACTTTTAAACTTCTAGGCATAGGGAGTTAGGTATAGGAATTTGCAGCAAATTAAAAAAAAACCAAAACAGAGCAAAACAATGAAAAAAAAAAGCCAAAACCAACCAATCAAACAAACAAAAAATCACAAAAAACCCAAAAAACCAAACAAACGAAAAAACCAAACAAAAAAACCCCCCAAATCACAAACAACAAAACTCAAAAATACCAAAGACACATAAAACACTACATCCTACACCATGCAATCACTATTTCACAATTTCTTACTCATTGCTTAGAGAAATATGAAAGTTGCATCAATGGGAAAAGTAAGCATGCAAATGATATGATAATTAAAATACATTATGGACTTTATATGTTTTCTTTTAGAACTGTAGTGAAGCCAACACTTTACAAAAAAAATCTTAGATTCGGTAAAAGCAAGATACTTTTGATGGAAAGAGGTATTCAACAAATGATACTGGATCAGATGAAAAAAAATTGAATTTGTAACAATATTTGGGAGATATATTCCCCTCATCTTCTGCTAAATGTTTATCCTAGAAGGAAGTGTAGCACATTCATAGTCTCAAAAACTTTTGGTAGGCGTAATATTTTCCTTCTGGTGATTCTAAGGGATTGCTTTTTCAATAGACTTAGGGGTTTTTTATTAGAAAAAAAACCCAAAAACAACCGTAGCTAAACATTGGCAAATTTACTTGATGACTCATTCCTCCCTATTCCAGTTTATCTTTCTATTAATCATCAGTCTCTGGTGGTCATATTAGACCAGTAAGAGATGATTACAAGGGAAGTTTTCTCCAACATGAATATTTTGTTATTTTTTTATGATACTATCACACAAATAGAATTTAAATCCTCAAATTTACCATAGCATAAGTTTAAAAGTAGCAATAAAATGACAACTAACTTCTCAAATTAACTATTCAAGTGTTCATTATTCTCCTTCAAGGTAAAACTCTCAGGAGTACCCAGTATGAACTTCATGCTGCTTCGCTGGGCATGAGGATGCCTCCACGGGAGTAGTGTCAAAGTAGACTTAAACACTCTTGCAAAACCTACTCTACAACTTATTAGAAAATATTTTCCTGAAACACACAGTGAACTCAAAGCTCTGTGCTTTGAGAAATAGTTCAAAAACTTCTTAGCCCTAGGGAACCTTTTTAATCATCTTGTCTGAACCTCTAAATACCCTCAAAGAATTTGATCAAGCTATTGTATCAAGTTATTGTCTTCCTATTAATGTGTAGAAATTTATTTTATAAACTCTCCTGGTCTTGGTTGCAAGGCTGGTTTCTGATGTATTGTATCCCATTCCTTAGTAAACTCTTCTGTGACAGAATTTCTCAAGAAGTCTGCTGATAAGTTGTTTTCATGGAAGTCTTTCTCTTTCAGACTGTTATTCTAAATCAAAATTATAGGACTTTTTTCCTGAACACTCCAGATATAAACTTTATTTACTACAGATAATGCTACAAAAACACTTCCAAATTTTTTTTTAGTTTTTTTTTTTTTTAGTTTGTAACACGTCTTTCATAAAATATAAAAAATAAAGAGTTTAGTACAGTTACATCATTTCAGATAACATTGTTTTAGCAATCTAGCAGCTTACAGTGTTACATAATATTATTCCTCATAAAGCATGAGTCCCATGAAAGCCTGAATCATTGTTAATGAAAAAACACTGCAAGAAGGAGTTGTTTCTTATTTCACTGATGAGCAGAAACACTCCTGGTGTTTACAACCATGCCCTCACTTTTTTTCTAAAAAAAAATAACAAAGATTTTTTTTTTCAGTCCTAGTATTTATGTTTATTTGAAGTATACATTAATGAAGAACATAATTTGTGCAAAACATTAAAAAAAAGTAATTAAAAAATTACTATTCAAGATGCTCTTCTAAAAACACCCAATTTTTCACAATGGTAGGTACATAAATTCTTAGAAAGGTGGATGAGAAATTGGGTACAACATTGATCAATAGTAAGGTATTGTATCTTGTATATCTCACTACTGTTTTTATAGGAACATTTCATGAAAATACATGTGCAAAAATTTACATCATGAAACAAGAATTTTGCAAAGTTAGGGAACCAAATTTAATAATGTCATTATGCATTTATTTTAAAGTAAGCTTTGCATGAGACAGGGTATCCTTTTTAAAATAACTCTACAATTGGAGAAAAAATAAAAATATACCTTCTACCCAGAGTTCAAAAGCTTGTTTATTTTTCTAAAGGTATATTCAGGGATGAACAAGCTTGCAATTAATTATATCCAGCTTTTATCTATTGAGCAATTATTCAGTATTTTCCAGTATACTATTCAGTGCTCTTTGTTACGGAAAATTATTCAAACTTTTCTCTGAAGGCAGAATGATTAACTCTCCTATGGAATTTTCTGAGGTGTCTTTTTTTTCTTTTTTTAAGATCCTAGATCTTTAGGAATATTAAGTAGCAGATCTTCAGAGCAACCTAATGAGATAAGGCAGTGTAAATGTCATTAAGGGAAAGTGAGGCAGAGAGCTTATAGGCAAAATTATAAAGAATCAGCTAATTTTGAGTGATTGATTTTTGATGCCCATGGGTTTATTTTTTCATCATAGAGCTTTGTAGCTCTGTATAGGTTCAGCGCAGAGCTGTCACTAAATGCATTTGTCAGACAGATGGCTCACATTTCTGCAATTTACACTGTAAGTGTTTTGTATTGTTAGCCAAAAGATAAGAAATACAGAATTAATCATCTTTTGTGACAAGTGTGATTAAAAGACATCACTATGTAACAGAGTGTTGTCCATGACAAATGATTTACACATGCTGAAACAGATCAAATTTGGTTTTTACAGGAAACCTTAACTGACTTTATTCAAGTTGTGGGGCTTTATTTCCCATGTATAATATAAGTAATACATTTTAAAATGTACTAAACATATATACACTTGTGACGAAACAGCTTAGCTTGCCTTGTATGCCTTTTAATCATGGATGTTTTCCTTCCAGCCCTTTCTAATTCTCTCTTTCAGAAGTTTTAGGCAGGTCTTACGTGCTTAAATTTAATCTGGTGATAAAAAAACCCCAATCATATTGTCTTCTTCCAATACAGAAGTACAGTAATTTCACGACTATAAGGTGCACCTTAAAGCCTAAAATTTTGATCGAAACCTGGAAGTTGCCTTATAATCCGGTGCGCTTCACATATGGACAAATTTTGGAAATTTGCCGGCAAACTGGAACTGTGAGCCAAGAGCTGCGAGCTGTGAGTCGCGCGGAGCTGCGTGGAGCCGAGCCGCGAGGAGCTGCACACCACACCGAGCCAAGCTGTGTGGAGCCATGCACCACACCAAACTGCGAGCCGTGAGTAGCCTGGCACTGGGGCAGGCCGGCATGGCACTCAGGGGGCTCTGCCACTTGCCAGGAGATTTTTCTGCCTGCAGCCCCCGCCGCCTCTCTCAGCCCGGGGCAGCAGGTCCCCGGACCTCCTGGCTCCGTTGCCCTTGCTCCCCTGGGCTGTACTCTCCCCTCACCTGGGCAAGAGTGGAGCCGGCAGGTTTAATAAAAGTGAGTGATTTTTCTTTGTATTTTTTTTAGGTTTTAGGCTGCATTTAAAGGCTGCACTGATCTGCGAAAAATGTTTTCAAATTGAGTACTCGCCAGTAAAACCCATGATGGCGTGATTCTGTTAGTAATTTGTTACTTTTTTGCGTGTGGATCCTCACTAAAACAAAAAACGAAAAAAAAAATAAAAATGCACCTTATAATCTGGTGCACTTTATATATGGAAAAAGTTTGGAAATTTGCCAACACCTGGAAGTGCGGTTTATAATCCAGAGTACCTTATAGTAGTGAAATTACTGTAATTTTCTCCAGATGTGCTCTCAGTTGAGGTCAAGACTCAGTCCTACATTTTAATAGATACAGATGCTTTTGCTTTGCTCTAGGAAATCTAAAAATTGAGCTTCACCCCCAAAAGTCCACACAAGACTCTCAGATCATATTGTGTTTTCAAAAATCAATTTATATATATTTTGATTAATATAGAACCACTTTAGATCACATTGTAGTCAAATATCTGTATCATTGGATTCACAATATTACTATCTCTACCAAATGATAGGAGTTACAAATCATAGTAGATAAAGTAGTTCCATCCTTTATTTCTTCAGGAAGTTAAGATTTTTTAAAATTTCATTTGAAAAATATATAGGATTATTGTATCCAAGGGATTAAAAAATAGGATGTAGGATGAAACTAGATTTCATTATATCAGGTCTTTTAAGTGGAAAATTTAAATTCCATGAATTTGGGTGAATGTATATATTTTGTTTCCTGAATAACATTGAATGAACAACAGTGAATGATTGCTATATTATCACCATTGGAACTTCATAATAGCTCTATGAATATTCTAGATATCTGAAAAGCTTTAGAAATTCCCAAGATAAAATTTTCTTTAGTTGCATAAACAAGCATTTCCTAATGTCAGACAAAAAAAGAAGAAAACTATTATATTATTTATTTGTATATTTATGAGCTTTCTGCCTGATTTAAAAACAGACCAAAGTTGTGGGCTCTGAATATGTCATCCTCTAGTAAAAGAGAGAGGAGATAAAACAGGGAGCAGGGCTGTACATACTGTCTCATTGTATTTTCAGTGGGTATGCCTTTTGCTGGTTTTAGAATAAGTTTACATTCATAATTTCCTTACTTTTTGCCTAATCTGTCTTGCACTGCTTAAAAAAATTTATTGTCTTATCTTTCCTATTCTATATACTATTTTTCTACCCCATTTTATTTTCATTAAAATAATTATCACTGAAGAATTGCACATATGTCCATAAAATTTCTTTTTGTAACACATTTGGTGACTACTTTTTACAGATACAAAGGAATTTATGGTGATTAAAAGAAGGAGGTGCAAAGACTTGATTAAAAACACCCAAAGTGTCCTGGAAATAGTTTTCTTTCCTGTTAGTGACTTCTTGTTCCCTTGTTCCTTAATTTATCATGTTATACACAACTCATGATAGCAGAAAAAAATTATACTGTTTACTTCCTATAGCAATGTAATAGAAGATCTGAAGTATCAAAATATATTTAACACTTTTTTTAATGTGACAGATTTCAACCCAAATAGGATAACTAATGATAAAGAGAAATTAAATATATGCAAATTAATAAACTGAAAAAGCATGTTTTGTTGTAATAAATGTCACAATTGATTATATATATATCTTGTATGAACTTCTTTAGATGAAATTTAGTTATAAAATAAATTCTACATCACATGAAATGACTAAATAGCTACCCAAAAAATCTTCCAGGACACAAAAACATAATTTTTTTTTTAAAGGCTCTCACCTGAATGAGTTATAAAGAAATAAAACACCCATCTAGTTCTTAATAGGAAAAAAGACACGATCTTTTTGTAAAATTCATTAGTGTTCTTCTTTACCAAGTCTGACTGCACAGTAAATGTGCTACCTTTCTAAAATAGAAATGAGTATTTACATGTGTCTTAACTAATGGTAATGGTAATTACAGTAATTTCAAAATTATAAGCCGTGCCTGATTATAAGCCGCACTTCTGGGTGTCGGCAACTTTTCGTTCTTTGGCCACATATAAGCCGCACCGGATTACAAACCGCACTTTCATTTGCAGAGAGGATCCGCGTGCAACAAAGTAATTAATTAGTAACAATCATGGGATCGTGGGTTTTACTGGCAGGTGCTCAATTTGAAAACATTTTTCACGGATCGGGGTAGCCTTTAAACGCAGCCTAAAAACTAAAAAAAAAAATGCAGAGAAAAATCACTCACTTTTATTAAACCTGCTGGCTCCGCTCTTGCCCAGGTGAGGAGAGGGTGTGGCCCAGGGTGGCGAGGGCAGCGGGGCCGGGCAGGCTGAGAACCTGCTGTCCCGGGCTGTCAGAGGTGGCAGGGGCTGCAGTCAGGAAAGTTTCCTGGCGAGTGGTGGAGCCCACTGAGCCCTGCATCAGTCCACCCCGGTGCTGGGGTGGTCCCGATGCCAGGCGGGCCCCGCTGTTTGCCGGCCGGGCTGGTGCCCTGCCCCGGGCTCTGTGTGGCAGCAGGTGGGAGCGCAGAGCCCGGGCCCGCTGATATCAGGGGCGGCAAGCCTGGTGGAGCTGCTTGGAGGGTGCCCACCGCCCCGCCACTGGGGTTGGCGGGCTCCAGCTTGGATCGGGGCTGCTGCAGGCTCGCACTTCCAGGTTGAGAAATTTCTGAACTTTGTTCATATATTAGCCGCTCCTGAGCGTAAGCCACACTTCCGGGTTGGAACCAAAATTTTAGTCTAAATGGTGCGGCTTCTAATCGCGAAATTACTGTAATTATATCAGACTATATATCAGAAACAATGTATAATTATTGTATAAAATATTAACTAATTACAGCTCACCATCTTGGAAAATTCAATAAAATAAGTTTGCTATATGACACGTTATAGAGTGACTAAATAACATAATTGATCTGTTACTCTTCTGATTAGAGAGATTTACATTTTGGCTGTTTGGCTGAATTTTAGGAAATAAAAATTCATACATTGCTGTAGATTGAAATAAATGTACCAAGCATTATTAGGAGAATCAACCACAACATACTTTTGGAGACTGTTAATGAAGTAAGAACTTATTCTTTCTATGTTAGGACTAGAAGCATTTCTACATTTAAGGTTAAAAGTATTTCATAAAGGATGTCTACATTTAAACTTTTCATATTTCCTTGTCTACTCCAGACAAAACTGAAGTGATTCTCACTGTGGCATGACGCTTCACAATTTTCATTTTGATCCATTTCAAACACTACAGATCTATCTCACAGCTACTGGACAGGAACACTTAATAATAGAGACAGAAAATTCAATTTCAAGAACATTGTTGCAGCAACAATGGTGAGAAGAACAGCAAATGAGAATGGGAAATGCAATTGTTGAACATTTTCTCTCCTTCAAGAGAAAATTTGCTATTTTCTTTATTAAATCATTAACAGGTCTAGCCCATTATCCATGGCTGTTATTTGCAACTTTGGTCCCTGTAACCTGGGAAAATGTTAAAGGACATTATTATATTTAATCTAGTGTCATAGAATGAACCCTAAGTATGAGCCAAAATACTAAGTTGCAGCTCCTGAAACTTATGACCCAGAAAAGATATTAGTTGCATACTGAGGAAGATGAGTACATTGCCAAAGAGAACACAGATTCTTTAACTACAATGCTTCAAAGAAGTCAAAAGTTTCTTCTAAGAATACAGGACAGTGCTGGCTTTATTGCTGTTGTAAGTTAGAAAGGAACCATAAGCACAAAAAAAGATATTAAACAAGATGGAGACAAGAAAATTAATGTATAACACCTAATGCTACAAACCCAATAATGCACCTAACAATTTTTTTACTATGACTGGGTCATGGGACTCTATTTGATGACTTTTGTAGTGCTATACTTTAGAGAACAAGACCCAGAGAGGGACTGTGTGTGGTAGTGAGGGAGAAAAGACTGATGTACATTTGTTATAAATTAAACATAAGGACTTTAAGCAGGACAGGGAAAGGATCCAGATGTCTCTAATATTGAAGAGAAGAAACAGAAATATAAGTATCAGGACTTTGAAAAAAAAAAGAAAAAAAAGAAGGGAGATCTTTCACATTCTGCCAGGGTGAAAACTGCGCGTGTGCACACTCCAGGAGAAAGTGCAAAGGGCCTCTGTAATACAAAGAAAATCAGGAGGTCAAAGTGGTCAGCAAAGAAATGATAACCCAAGATTCAAGGAAGAGACACATGAGAGAGAAAACCTGAAAAAAAGGAGAGACCCTTCATTGTTAAACTGAAAATGGATGACATGGGAGTCAGCACCTGGATTGGTTTTGGCATGGCCTGTGTTTTTCGGTAGCAGAGGGGTCACTGAGATGGCTCCTGTGAGAAGCTGCTGCAACTTCCACCAAATCCAGCAGAGCCAAGCCCTGATGGCTCTGAAGATGGACATGCTGCTGGCCAAAGTTGGGCCAATAAGAGAGGCTGGTAACGCCTCTGTGATAACATATTTAGGAAGAAATAAAAATCAAAGTCACAGGCTTTCTGCTCCTACCAAGAGAAAAGGAGGAGAGGAGAACATGTGAGGGAAACAACATGGAGACACCAAGGTCAGTGCAGAAGGAGGGCAGGAGGTGGTCCAGGCAGTGGAGCTGAGATTCCTCTGCAGGCTGTGGTGAGACCATGGTGAAGCAGCTGTGCCCCTGCAGCCATGGGGATCCATGGGGATGCAGAGATCCACCCACAGTCCATGGGGATCCACAGGGATGCAGAGATCCACCCACAGCCCTTGGGGAAGGTGTCCATGCTGGAGCAGGTGGATGGATGTCTGGAGGAAGCTGTGATCCAGTGGGAGACCCAGTGGAGAGAGATGGCCCTGCTTCCAGGCTGAAGCAGCCTGTCCTTGGAGGCCTGCACCCTATGGAAGACTGACCCAAGCCACAGCAGTTTTGGGAGGAATGTGTGCCCAAGGGAGGGACCCCAAGGCCTCGCAGGGGATGGACTCCTCCCCCTGAGCAGCAGAAGAAAATCTCAGTGACAACTGACCAAAACTTCTATGTCCTGTCTCCCTGTGCTCTCAGTGGGATGCAGGGAGGTGCTGAGGGCAGGGGGATGGTGTTTGAAGGGCTTATTTCAAGTCCCATTATTCTCTATGATTCTGTTATTAATAAATTCCTTTCGCAACTTAAGTTGAGCCTGTTTTGCCCGTGAAATATTTCTCCCAGTCCTTATTTCACTCATGAAGCCTCCATTAATATTTTTCCCTTTTTCTCTCCACTGCCAAAATGTAGCAGAAGAGGGTGAGTGACCAGGTCTTGTGGGAGTGATCTTGTGGTGTTGGGCTAGTGTCAAACCAAGACAGCATCTCACTCAATATTCATTGCTGTAGTAAGTACACATAAAAATGAAAAATACGCAGTAGCTAGTCTTTGATTTCAAAGAAGCACAACTCAAAAATTAGGGAAATAGCAAAAATTTGAATGGGGTATTTTTTTCCTCCCATAGAATACACAAGTTCTAAAATAAATTAATTTTCATCTAGTTATATTAATAATAAAAGAAACTTGCTATCATAACCTCCCTACTCTTTGAGTAAAAAATACTTAGCAAAAGCTTGTCCTGAGCTGTTTTATAGCCTTTATTCATTAACTATTTAATCTTTTCCCCTTTCCTGTAAAGATTTAGATTATTACTTATGCTCTTATTAAATTTTACCTTTTTCCTTTAGTTTACTTTCTCAAACATGCACAAACAAATCTGAATTTTGTCATTTTAGAGTTTTAACATGATGTTCATGATAAAGAGTGCTGCACATATTCTCATAAAATATGAAGTTCAACATTCTCTTAAATAGTCTCATTAAAAGTTAGAATTCTGTTGAGCTATCATAATTTATTTTGAAAATTCTAGTATTAGTAACTGAGATGTGTGAGTTTAAAAGACATATTATTTATTCTCCATGATTTATAAATTCAGAGGACAAAGGATTTGTCATCAGTGGTGTGTTTGGTGACTATCCAGTTTTTCTTTAACTTCAAGTTTCAGAAACTAATGTCCTGTTAAGTACCCCCTGTTATACCTTACAGTATTAGGTGTTACATACTAATTTCAAATAAATTACTTTTTACTCATAAAAATGTTACTCATTAAATAAATTTCTTTTACATTAAGATGAAGTTTGCAAGCTTATAAAAATGTGATATTTAGAGGCTATAAAATTCTCTTATGGAACTACTTGGCATTTGTAAAAAGAGGAAGAAAGGTTGATGGAAAAAGTTAGAGGGAAACCTAATGATAATGAAACATACTTTGGCCAGCAAGCTTTATTACAAATTTTTACAGCCTAAGGATTATTGAAGGAAAAAATTGCCCAGGAAAACATCAGAGTACCTAATAACTTTGTCTTTTGAGGGGTAAATTCCCTCTGTTTAAAGAGTTTTGCAAGTTAAGAAGATATGCTCAATATCAAAAAAATGAATAGTTTAAATTCAGACTCACAGATGTGAATTTCTCTGTCTTTGTCAAACCTAGGGCACAGCTACAGCTGTTCTGAAAGAAATATGAGTCTATTACTACAGTGCACCATTAAATATATCTCATTCAGTTTTACCACAAGACTATGCGTGTTTGCGTGCATCAAGAATTTTTTTCTTTTATTAGTTTGCAGTATTAAACACATTTCAGTGAAGACTGAGGTGAATTGCTCCAACAGACATGGTCTGGAGCCAAAGATCACACTGCAGGGGGAGCTCCTGAAGCAGCAGGACCTCGAAATCAGTGATGAGAGAGACACTCAAAACAGGGTGGAAAGTTCTAGAGCCCTGAGAAGAGGTAGTTCTGACTCTTCTGCATAAGCCAGGACAGGAGCAAGAGCAGACATCCTGCAGCTGCTCAAAAGTAGCCTCTGGTGAGCATGTGTGAGCAGGAGTACAGTGAGCAGAGCATGTAAAAAGTGTGTGGTGCGGCAGCTCACATGGCAGTTTGCACAGTGAGGATGCACTCACCCACCAGAACTAGTCTTAGTTGGTGGTCACCACACCACACTACTTATTGGAGGAAACACAGCAATGTTTTCCACTTGATGGCTAACCATATCCTCAGCACTCACCAGAAAAGATGTGATGACACAAATTAAATGTCTATGAAAACATGCAGTTGTCCAGTTTACAGGCTACAGGGAGTGCCAGACCCTGGTGCTGGCATGGGGCAGTAGTAGAGACAGCAGCTGTGTTAATCTGGTCTGCTCTTGGCTGCTGACAGAGCTGAGAGAGTCGGTAAAAAGGTTAGGAGGTGTCACAGGCTCTAAAAATGAGATGGAGTGGTGAAATTGGCAGGATCAGACACCAGAAAAATCCTGAGATGTGAGTGTCCTTCATCCTCACCCTGCCAGGTTGAAAGGAGTAGATCAAGAGTGTTGCAGGCAGTGACACTGGAAAAAAAGACAGGCCTTGTCTGTTAATATATGGCTTTGTGAGGGGGGAAGAGATATAGCTCTTGGAAAGTTGTGTGATGACTGTGCTGGGGAGGGTGCCTTGCTGATGATTCTGAGATGTGCTAGTCACACTGGACCACACTTCAAATCTTACAAAGATGAGAAAGGGGTTGTGAGGCAACAGAAACCAACAGGGAAATACCAGGGAAATATCTCAAAGGAAATAAGGGATGGATGTCCCTCTAAGAAGACAATATATGTCAGCCCAGCTGTGATGCCTTTGCACCAAAACATGCAGAACAGGCAACAAACAGGAGGACCTTGGAAATTTATGACCAGAGAATTATGACCTTCTTGACATTACTGAATCTTGGTGGGACAAGTCTCATGCCTACAGTAGAGGTATCAAAGGCTACAGGCATTCAAAAGAGACAGGTATGAAAGGATAGGTGGAGGTGTGCCCTCTGTACCAAAAGCTTATTGACAAAGCCATCATGCTCCTGCTCATAGGTTGTTGTCCTGTTGGGGGCTTCAATCACCCTGACATCTGCCAGGAAAGTAGCATGGCAGAAGCAGGAAATCTAGGAGACTCCCAGAATGCATGGAGGATAAATTCTTAAGCTAGATAGTAAACACACCAGTGACAGGGGACACAATACTAGATCTAGTGGTCACCAATGCATGAGTTAATTGGAGATGTCAAGACTGAAGGCAGCCTGAGCTGAAGTGATCATGTATCAGTGGAGTTTGCAGTCCTGAGGGATATGCGTCAGGCGAAGAATAAAATAAATGTTCTGAAGATCAGGAAAGCAAAATTCCAGCTCTTCAAGGACCACCCAGGAAAATTACTCTCAGCAACAAAGAAGAAGCCAGAACAAGAGAATTAGCTAGGCACAGGAACAAAAACTCAGGCAAGAATGGAAGGAGACTGACACGACTGTGAGAAAGGGACTTCTGGTCAAACTAGGCGGAAGAAGCAAATGAACAGGCAGTGGAATAATGAACAGGCATCCCAAAAAGAGTACAGGAACTCAGTCTGGGTGTGTAAGGATGGGATCAAGAAGGCCAAGGCAAATCTGGAGCAGAAATTGACACAAGTGTCAAAGAATAACAAGAAAGATTTCTACAGGTATATCAGCCAGAAGAAGATGAAAAAAGGCTAGCCAGTGAGTCAAAACGGATGAGAAGGCTGAGGTAATCAAAACCTACTTCACTTCATTCTTCAAATGCAGCTTACAGAAGCTAACGTCTCTTCCCAAACCTCTCCAGTAGGTTGGTGACAAGACAAGAACTGGGGGAGCTAAAGTACTCCCATTGTAAGTAAAGATCAGGCTTTTGACTACCTGAGGAACCTGAGGAAGTTTGTAAGTCTATGGGACAAGATTAAATGCTTCGCAGACACCTGAGAGAATTGGTTCATATAGTTGACAAGATAGGGTCCCTGATATTTTAAAATCATGACAGTCTGGTGAAGTACCTGGTGACTGGAGAAGGGGAACTTTGTACCCATCTTTAAAAACGGTAGAAAGCAGGACCCTGGGAACGCCTGAGCTGTCAGCCTCACCTCTCCCTCTGGAATGATCATGGAACAGATCCTCATGGAAGATGTACAAAGGCATACAGAGGACAGGGATGTGATTCAGGACAGCCAGAATGGCATCATCAAAGGTGAGTATAATCAACGTATTTTTAAAAATAAAAAGATATGTATCATAAAGCATCAGCTATTTAAAATATTTAGTCTTCCTACTAACTTCTAAATAAAAATTTTGAAAAAGTGCTTTTGAATTGCATGGTCAACAAAAAATACATTCGTTATAAAGAATTGAAGTCTAGGAATGAATGTTCTATATTAGATAAACTTTCCATATTATTTTTGTCTGTATCAATTCATCTACTAAGTCTTTTCAAAGAAGCTGAATATACTGACATCTACACCATTCAATCAATGGCTTTGTGACAGAGCTATAAATACCTGAGTAGCAGGAGTGGGAAGGGAGAGACTATTTGTGGAAACTAAGGATTATGGCACATCTGCAATCACCTACAATGTCAGCATTCATACAGTAAAATGGATGATGATAAAAAACATACACCTGAGGGGAATACATTATCTAAGGCTAGCATAAGCAGCATAAATGTTTCATTACCATGGAAGTGGTGCACAGTACATGACAGAAGAAAAAGTCAGTTGAGACAGGTAATTTTAATTTTTATTGATAATATGATCACAGGTGTGCTTTTAATCATTTCACCACTTCAGGTTTCTCATCAACTGTCACTAATAATTTCACATGACAAGCACAATGCTCTTGTGACATTACAAATGCAACCTGGAGTTACTTACAAAGCCTGCTGACTGACAAGCCACTGTCTCTACTGCCAGAGCAGAACTCCAGAAACCCTTTCTATTTAGTACGCCAGAGGTCTCCCAGCCTCTCCGTGATGCCCTCTGGCATTTGTGTTCCATGCAAAGTGTGGCAAATGCAATCAATGTAAGTAGAAGTTTTGACAGTGCTCTTTAAAAGAGACGGTGCCTTCTGGGTGAAGATGGGAAAGAGATAGGACAGGATTCACAAGTTCCTTGAGAGATATATATGATCGAAAACCTCAGATCATTAAGAGATGTATCATTCAACTGTAAAGCGGGATAATCTTAATCCACAAGGCTTTCTGGCTCACAGACTCTTTGTGCTTTAAATTCAGAAAATCTTAACTGAATTTCCTGTATTGCATGCCCTGATTTACCTCTAATAATACTGCTGTGTCTGAGGCCTAGTTGGCGTCAAGAATGTATGATTCTGGAAGTAGTATTCGTGATTGCAAATGAATACTGCATTTGAAGATCTTTAGCTTTTAAATTTTATTTGTATTTGTGAGAATTCAAAAAAAAGAAAGCAAAACTGCAGAACCAATGCTATATACTCAGTTTCATATGCCATTAAGATAAAGAATCTTACATAAATCTGCATGATGCTTTTCACCAGAAAATTAATATCTCCCTGCTTTACTCTGTATACTCAGATAAGTTTTGGAGTGAGGAGTTCTGCAAAAGACAAGTAACGTGAAAAAGGCTTATAGCTGTCTCATTTCATGTTTTTTTTCTTGGAATCATGCTACTAAAAAGAAACAGTAGTAGGTTTTGAAAAGAAATAGTGCAAGAAAAGTTAAAACACAAATTTTATCTGAGTCCCATGATAAGGTCTATCAAACAAGTTATTTCACCATAACATATACGTTAAAATTAAAACGTCATATAGTGTTCAATTGCTAATTTTAAGGTATGTTTCTCCTATAAAAATTTTTAACATTACAACTAAATTAATCAGAACTCCATATACACAGTAATATTATTAATATTATAATATTAATACATAAAATATTGTTCACATTAATATGAGGTTTTTTTACACTAAGGATGGAAGAAAAAATTTTTAAATCCATTTTTAATATGGAATGGGATGACAATTCTATAAGGGTGACAATTAGATTATTACATGGCAATACCATACTGGATGCACTAAAAGTCAGGAATAAAATATAACTTCTAGAGATACAAATTGATTTTACATATTATGCATAAAGTATATGCTCACCTTTGCTTTCCTTAATTCTATTTATTTTTTTGTTTCATTTGTTTTGCAACTGATTTTTGTTTTTTATATGTGTCATTTCCATACTAAATTAATATGGATCTGATAATCAGAGGAATTTTAGAAATCTAGAAGAAAAATGCCCAGCTTTCCTAGTAGTTGCAACTACTCCTCAACAACAGATATAATGACATCAGAGAATACCTTACTGTCATTTTCCCTTTCTTAAAATATTTTAGTGTAGGATGACTGTTGCAAAAATGGACTAAGTAGGATTTACACAGTTCAATTTCAAAATATTAAAATATTTTCTTTGTGCTGAATATTGTTCCTCATGAGATAAAGTTGAGCAGAAGGAATCTATTCTCTTCTGCTTCCTCTTTGCTTAGCATAGGTGTCAACCAAAGTATATCAACACAGAGAACAGAAGGGATAAAATCTTGGCTTCTCAGATATATGGGGCAATTCTCCCATTGACTTCAATGGTTTTTTTAGAACTGTTTCTGAACTCACAGTTGCCAGAATGTGAGACTCTACTGAAAAGTCAACTTCCTCCACTGTGTGAGATGAAGGCAGATTGTATGTACATGGTAGTCAGAGCAGAACATTGAATACTGACACTTCATGGCAAAGTTAATATGCTGTAGACTGCACAGCGCTTCCAAACAATAACAATGCATAATTTGATTCTTTCATTTGACATTGTCTCATAAATAAAAGATAGGAGGATGATGAATTATAGTTTGCAAACACTAGAGCCAAATAATCATAGTTGATTGCTAATAAACGACACTGAAAACTGATTCATACAAATCAGAAATTGTACTGCAGCAATAAGTATCTAGGAGGGCACTGCACATTAATAACAATTTTTATTCTGTTTATTTGAATATCAATTTATATTTGCATAGCTCTTGGCTAGAAATAATTGGGAAAATATTTCAACAGGTTGAAACAAATCAGACTGTCAGTGACTCATTTTTCTGCTATATTTTAAGTTTAAAACAGTTACACTTTGCCATAATAAATTACCTTGCTTGACCAATAAAGAAGACTAAGAGTTAAAATTTAAAACCTGATTGAGATATAATTCAAAATTGGTTTTGCATCAACTCTGAGAAACTCTGCCTTTCCCCCCATATTAATTTCTTTCACAAAACTATTTGCCTGTTTTAGTAAGGTAATTACACTGATACTGGAATTAGAAGTCCTATGGAATGGTAAACTTTCTGTTAGCTGTGAAGGTTAGACACTCTGTAGTGAATCCCATTGTCAAAGCTGCTAAAGGACGCTTTACACGCACATAATTGCTACAGTTGATCCAAATTCTACAGTAATTACAGTATTAGAATAAATGGGAACATGGCAGCACGTCACCTAAGAATCCTCTGGTAGTACAAAGATAAGTACAATTGCTGTGCACAGCTTTGTCTAAGCCTTTTAAGGCAGTCTCCAAGATTCCACTATGTAAGAAGCAAAAGACTGGCTTTCAGACTCCTATTTTTAATTCCTAGCACAATAGCTTCACATTCTGTGGCTGACTGGAGTTATTTGTGTTTGCCAGTATTTTTGAATAATGGACAAAGGTACAGAGATAGAACACAATACCCAAAAATATATCCGTCTTCATACTTGAAGAGAAGAATTCCAGTTGATGAAATTCAAAGCTACTCTTGCTATCTTAACATTTTTCAAAAAATTTCAAAACCTTGATTATTTTTCTTTTTCAACACCAACACTACTCTTTTGAAGAACTGACCAGTTCAATGCAATTTATCATGGATCATGAAAAAACCCTAGAGGCACACATTCCTGTGTCCCGACATTTGGAACTGTCTGTGTTCCCTGGAGTAAACTTTTGTAGGATGGCTAGGATGAACAAGGTTAAGCCACAAACTGTAAAAATACATGTGATTCAGTTTAAATACTAGCAACGTTCCTTTTATGTAGGTTAGCCTAAAAATTTGATATCACCTGTCACAATCAAGCTTATTAATACCACAGGTTTTTCCAGAATCTTGAATGTTACACTGTATATAAAACAAATAACTCCCTACTCAGCCCCCAAAGCCCATTACCCTTGCTCCCATCTTCCTTTAAAGGAATGGTTAATTTAACATTTATAATCAATGTAACTATTGTAGCAAACAAAATCCTCAAAAGCCCTTGTGTTCCCCAGCTTAGTTACAGACCAACAGAACCTGCAAATTTAGAAAAAAAAAGTCTTGAATTAGTTCAAATTAGTTCTTGAATACATATGTGTACATGCACAGGTAGATAAACTGACTATTTTCATAAGTAGTTTATGTGCTAGCTGATATCGCAATGGTAGCTATAAAAGCAACTAAGGAGTCAAGTATTTCCATCTAGATGTCCTGAAAAACAGTCAGAATGCATAACAAGTAACATAATGGCAATAAACATATATTGTTAGATTCAGTTAATTACTCTTTTTAGGCGGACAGTAAAAGACCTCCCCTTCCAAGAGCTGCTGAATGTTTTAGCAGTAAACGTGCTTTGATCTTAATTTTGTAGTATGATTGAAAATATTACAGTTTAATGCAAACATCTTGAGTAGATTGCACGATCTCCAATAAGGATACAAACAAAGCATTATGTCTACAAAGCTTATAGTTTTTTTTTTCTGGCCTAGGAAAAGTCCTAATTACAGATGAAATCTACTCTGCACAGCATCCTGGGGACTAGAAAAGGACAAAAGAGGTAATGATCTTAAAAGACAAAGAAAGGCTATTTCTCCGATTGTAAAGAGCTTATTTATAACTATGTATTCCAATCAGTCAAGAGGTTTATGATACTTAATTTCCACTTTCTTGTTTTAGAAAGAACCAATCTGTATAAAAAAAAGCCCAAACCCAAATTAAAACCCCAATACTACTTTTCTGAAAGTAGTACCACTAGGAATGAAAGGCTCAAACCAGTGATCATGTATTTCCTATTCAGGAGACTGATTATTATCACTTAAAACAAGATCCTCAGTCCCTGATTTATTTTCCATTATGTAGCAAGAGAGGAAATGGCTAAAGACTTTTCAACATATAAAGGGACATATAAGGTTCAACAAGGAACTGAAACTGCTGCAAAACAGAGTATAGGAAATCTAAAAATAAACATTATAAGTGCCAGGGTCTGTCTTAGCACAGGAAATTCAAAACATATGATCCAAGATTTGTATTTCCACCAAGGGAAATATGTTCTAATGGATCTTGTTTGCAAAATACACCACAGATACCACACACCATGGAAAAGTTTACTATTCACTAGAACCTTAATTGCAAAATAGAGAACAATAATTCCACAGTGTTTAACACATAACTTCATATTAGGGAACAAATAAATCGAGGCATTGTGCCATTACCAGGAAATTTAAGAATGTAAATAGCATCTTTAACAGATTTATCAGTTTTTAAAAAGAAGACCAAAGAGCAAAGAGAGAATGTAAGGACATTAATGGTGTCACAGTTCCAGGATTCTAGGTGGAACAGAGCTTTCAGATTTAATTATAATTTTCACATAGACTATGTCCATAGTGATATTTAAATCTCTTCCTCTTCACAAAAGCAGTAAAAAGACATTTGGCATATGCAGCAGGTCAAAAGAGTACCAGCTATACAGACAAAAACAATTGCAAAACCCTTCCAAGCCCTCTGCCATGGATTGTGTTGGTTTTGTTCTCATTTACAGGATTATTTTACTCTCCTTCAGAAAGCGCTACATGAGTGCTGACTATATAACATGAAAGAAAAAGCTTCATAACTATATAAGAATAAAGATAACTTTAGAGGTCTACATGGAGAATGTTACTTTTTAGTGTCGCCTTGTAGGATGATTTAAAGAATACTCATACATATCCCAGTCCTATAAATTATTAGCTGAAACACATTATTTTCACATGTACACATGCATTCACACATGAGGCATCCAAAGCTTCTGTGATTTACTGCTCAGTCAATATCTGAATTCATGTGAAAAGTATGCATAAACAGAGCCAGAAAGATTTTCAATGGGCTTAGTAACAAAGTACAGTATGTATCCAATAGAGAGAGAATGAACCATAAATCTCATAATGTCTACTTGTGCTAGTTATGAAAGTAATTTTCTCATGCAGTCCTGATCAGAAACATAAAGGCAAACTAAATAAAAGCTTCTGTGAAGAAAAAGCTTCATGTAAGTGACACTTCATTGAACAGTCAGTGGGAAATCACAACTGCAAAACATCTGTTTCAACCCCGCAAATAAAATTAATTTAAATTAAGTACATAAATAACTTACTATGCACATATCAACCTAATCAATAAGCAGCAGAGTCCTAATCACAACTACCATTAAGGTTTGTAGGGAAAGATAAGAATAAAGAGATAATTGCAATCAGAAAACATGCTGAGTGGAAATAAATTACAGTGAATTTTAAACAGCGTTGAAGAAACATTCAGAGGAAGTTTACTGTAGCATATGAAAAGCCCCAAAACATGAGGCCAAACTATATCTTCCTTTCCTTGTCCCTCATCACTTCTCTTTTAACATGTGAAACTCAATTCGTTTTCTCTTGCTGACTTTGTTTATTGCTTGAGACAAATATAGACCTAAAGCTACCATCAGTTTCAGATAGATTATCTGAAAGAGAAACCACCTCTAAAGATGCATCATTCTTTTTTTTTATTCCACACTACCTTGTAGTTCTGTCCTAGATTATGTGTTGTCCAACTTTTCAAACTATCTTTTCTTGCCCACAACTTCCCTATTCATTATTTTGCTGTAAAATTGCTTATGAAAGAGTTGTCTACACTTGTTAAAAACATCCTTGTTGCTTGGCTTCATGATCTTTTTACAGCAAAATTTCACAGTATCAACTCCCTTTAGGTTTGGATACTCCATTTTCTATTTCTTTTTCCTAAACACCTCTCACATTTACCTTTCTTGCACTTAACTGGAACAGTTAACATATGCTCCTACCCTTCCCCAAAGTCACTTTCACTTTTCCCTTCTTATTCTCCTCTGGTATTTCTTTCACTTCTGCAACAGAATATGGACTTGTGATATTCATAAAGGGTATTTTGAGAAGAAAACCACATGTGTATAAAAAAGAAACATCTTCGGATTTCAGGAGATGCAATACTATTCCTTATTGCTAGTTTTGCCTGATTTTCTCCTGTTCTCTACCCAGATTTCATCTTAGCTGCATAAATCAATTGCCACTTTTCTTTTGCTCCTATCTTATAGTCTCTCTATTACTGCTGTTTTTCCTCTCTCTTTGTAACTTGTGAATTCTTCCTGCATCAGATAATGCGTTGTTTCTTCTGTATTAGCCCTTATACTTCTCTGTTCCACCAAATTATAACCCACATCTTTAGTTTTCTGCATCACAGACTTTACTGGTGTTACTTAAACCACTTTTTTTCCCTTATGGTCATGTTTGGCTTTTCAGAAATCTTTACTCTGTCCTTCATTAGGACAGTAGTTGAGGGTAACAGAGGAAAAGCAATGATGGAAGCGAATCTTTGCCTGTAGTCATCCTTTACGAACAACAAGAAAAGTGACCTTTCTTTCCAACCCAGCCCAAATTCAGGTTTCCTCATTTTTCTATTCTTGTGTAACTGCAACACAGGAAGACAATTTTAAGCATAAAGCTTATTCAGAATTGCATATATCTCAATCCTAATGTAATTATATATATATATATATATATATATATATATATATATATATATATATATGTAGGTCTTTACCTAGTTGAGTATTTTCCCAGAATTATAGGGCTCATGGAAATAGTAAATCTTCATTTTTACAAAGTAATTTTGCTTTCTAGAAGTTCTCTCAAATGTCAATGTCATGTTCTTTATACACTCTAAATTTTTAAAGTAGCTCAGGGAATTCTGATTTCAAGAAAAAAATAGGATAGGTTCCTCTCATGATTTCTGCTTGAAAAGATAGTGACTTGTGACATAAACAATTGGGGTGAAATTCTTCCCTTGACTTATCACTCAGGGATGCTAATGACTTCAGTAGAAAAGATGGTTGAACATTCTAGGGTACAATTTGCTTCCTACTGTTTTTGTGCTTACTGAGATTGGAGATTACTCTAGGGAAGACACTGTATGTGAAGCAGAGAAACCAATTACATCTGAAAAAGATGTTGATGGATAAGGAATAAATAAGCAAAGAATTCCATGCATATATAAATAAAGAGCTTAAGTTAATGTAAATATATACATACATGGTTCAACAGTGTAAAAACTGTGGCATGTATACTCTAACCAATCCATATGCTATCATCATCAATGGCATCTGCTAGAAATTTTAATGCTTCCAGCAGCTTGAAACAAGTTGTGACACTGAGTCAAGAAGTATGAACCAGAGGTAATGAAGAGAAGGAAATATTTTTAGCAGAGTGAATACATTACCACTGTCTCAGTATTGAAGTATGGCCCCTAAATATCACTTGGTGCAAACTAACAAATTTCACTATATGACATCAGAGACAAAGATTTTGGATATATTTTGATATAATTTTTCCTCACAGGAAAAATTTGTATCACAAATTAGTAAAAATTTATTAAGTAAATACCCTCACTGATTTCTGTCAATTTAAATGTACTTTTAAATTGCACTCATCAAACTTCCAAACATATGCATAAATGAAGACCTACTACACACATTTAACAGCTATATATGGATTCTGTGCTGGTTGAAATATTTCATAATAGCAAAACTCAAACACACTGTAGTTACTAATTAAAAACAAACAAACAAACAAACAAACAAACACCACCTACCCAACACATGCCTCTCTGCAACCAATAGCAAAAAAACACCACAAAGTGTAATGAAAGGCATTCCCAGTCCTGAGGAACAAGCGTACTCCAAAGCTCCTATTCTATTCTGACTCATTTCAGCTATGTATAGATAAGGAAACCTAAAGGTTAGCTCACTATTGAAAAGAACAAGAACACAAAGAGTGAGACAGAGAAATGGCACAACATGTAGAATATGAATATCACAGTTATTTCCATCATTTTATCATCTCAGACAAATATAAACCCTACTCAGTATACTTTATGAAAGTAGATGTGACTTGAAGGCAAGACATACTGCTAAATTATTATTTCTGTTGGTCAAATTAAATATTTTCATATTGTTTCATATGTTCAGACTTTGCTGGTAAGCCTTCAATATTTTTATTTTAAATTATTTGTTTATTTTAAATAGTGGTACAAGGTGATATGCATGAATGTAATGCACAAAAATATGCTATACACAGAAACACATTTGTATACATACATATATTATACATACATAACATGCCAAAATATATAACAGAACTTAGAGGGGAGTTTTAGCTCTCTTTTAGCTTTATCTTAATTAAACTTAAATGAGTTGATAACTCAGGATGATAACAAATTATTATAATCCACAATTTTTTTTCACTGCTAGTATTGGATTCCAGCCTCTGCCAAGAACCATCCCACAAACAAATTGTTTAAGAAATTGTTTGCAATTTCAGTCATTCACTAAATGAGAATCAGGTAAAAGGAAAGAGGCTTCTCCAGATGTCCCAAAGCATATTCCATTGGCAGCACCAGAAGAGAGAGGTTTTGCTGTGTGGAATTTAGAGATTACACATTAAGCAATATGGGAGAAAAATGCATAATAGGTAACAATGAGGTTATAAATACTTATGACTTGTTATGGGGTAATAAATATTTAGGACATGAATATGATATAAGATGTGCCTCTTCTCTTCAGTAAGTAAAATCTGGCCTGCAAAGGGAACTTTCTTTACAAGCACTATGTAATGTCTTTGTGCTAGTAATATTTTGTGAAATAAATATGCCCTAAGTAACTCTTAGAATATATGTAAGCCATTATAAGCATGTGAAGGAGAGTCTTTACAAAGTAGGTCAACCCTTATAGGGGCTGTTCACAGCGTATGCCCCTCTGATTTGGCACTACAGTAGTGCTGTAAGTATCCTGCCACTGATGCTGCCTAGTAAGAATCAGAGGAATCAAGTTTTTGTAAAAATTTTCGCACTGTATGTATCAGAAAACACAAAGCCTTAGTACATGTGCAGGTGCTCAGCTGCTGGAAGCCAGGAGTTACAGGGAAGAATAGAAGAGTGGACACAGCCACAGGTATTCTGGCGTGTGAGGAACCAGTCCTGGAGCAGGGAAAAAGACTGAGTAGTAAGGAGCTGCAGAGAGGAACTCTTATGAACAAGCTGCAACATCCACTTGCCATCCCTCACTCAGAGTACATTAGGTAGAGGAGTCAGAAATTAAGTTGAGCCTGGGAGGAAGAAAGGAGTATGGGGGAAGGTGTTTTTATCTTTGTTGTTGTTCTTCTAATTAACTATAGATTACATTAATTTTCCCAGAATTTTTAGTTGGTGCTGCCCTTTAAGGTAATTGGTAAGTGGCCTCACTGTCCTTGTCCCAGCCACAAGTTTTCCCACCTTAGTTTTTTCCCTTAGATTTTCTCTTACCCTGTTAAGAGGACTAAGTGAGAGCGGCTGGGTGTAGGTCTAACACATTATATGGATCTCACCAATATATCTTCCATAAGAGCTTTAAAGTGTCATCTGCCCACCGAATCTAACTAACTTTAATAACCAGAGAGACACTTGGAATAGTTTTGGTACCTCATTTGACTGAAGGCACGTTTAAAATTGTTACTGATAGAGGACTCTCAAAACTTTGGGTAGGTTGGGGTTTTGTGTAGAGAATACAAATTTGGTTTTACTTTTCTTGGAAAACTTGTGAAAAGCCTGCAGAGCAATCATGAATGCAATAGACATATAATGTATTTTTACATTGCTTTTTAAAATGAAAAACAAATTAGTAGTTTATTTTTACTATAAACAATTACTTACTATTAACTTTTTATGGGTTTTCTACTTAGGGAATAAGAAGTGTTTACAAAAACAACAAAAAACAATCAACCAAGCAAAAAGCCCCAACAAACATGAAAACTAGTTCTATAGGTCAACATATTTTTACAAATTAAATCTACACTGCAAAACAAAAGCATGAACAATTAAAACCAAGAGAAAAACAACTCTGAATCATTCTTTACTTGTGCTTCATTTTTAATAAAATGCTAGCAGCAATTAAAGGATTGGGATTTTTTTAATGCCAGAAGTGCTTCAGTCCTTTAATAAAGCTGTTTACATGCACAAGAAGTATTGCAGGTTTACTATACCAGAAAAATCTAATACATTTGCTTTTAAGTAATGAAAATTGGTTTGGGGTCAAAGCCTAGATAATCTTATGCTGTGTTTTTAGAATGAAAAATATAGGGTTTACTGGGTTTGTTTTGGTTTTTATTCCTTCCCAAATGATCCTAATCATTAACTCAAATTTGAATTCCTAGTTATGTTCATGCTGTAGAAGTGTAGACAAAATTTAATGGGAAATTCAAAGTGAAACTTACAGCAATAAATGCTTTTTAGTGTAAAATAATTGATGTAAATAAGAAAAAATGTCCAGTAACACTAATGCAAAAATAAAAATAAGGCATAAAAAGTCAATGTTTTTCATATAGTCATATTAGATTACATCCCTATCGATTACAATAAAAGAAAAGCATCTACAATTAATCCTTTATACAATTATTTTGTTAAATATTAAAATAGATCAATTCATAATAATGTTACTCAAGGAATTTGATTGTTCAAAGTACAGTAAATTCACGAATACAAGCCGCACTGAGTATAAGCCGCATTGCCGGGTGTTGGCAAACATTTCGTTTTTTGTCCATAAATAAACCGCACCCGAGTATAAGCCGCTCTGTGTTCGCAGTGAGGACCCACGTGCAACAAAGTTGCCAATTAGTAACAGAACCGCGGCAGGGCGGGGTTTACTGGCTCGGCTCGGGCCATGAGGGCTCAGGGCTGCCGACAGGGCTGGGTGGCCCAGCTCGGCACTGCCACTCGGCGGGGCCGCTCGAGGCCGGCCGCCGCAATCGCTGGGCTCGGTCACCCTGGCCCGGTGCTGCCCCACGGTGGCAGGGGGGGCACAGAGCCCGCCGGCACCCGCGGCGGTGATGGGAGCCGGGGATGTAGCCTGCCTGCTCCTGCGGCGACGGCACGCAGGGACGGGAGCACCCCGAGCCGCAGGGCCAAGCAGAGAGAGCTGCCCACCTTCCCCCGAGTCGCGGGGTCAAGCCTAGAGAGCTGTCCCTGCCTCCTCCGAGCCGTGGGGCCAAGCAGGAGAGAACCCTTGCCTCCTCTGAGCTGCGGGGCCAAGCAGGAGAGAGCTGCCCGCCTTCCCCCGAGTCATGGGGCCAGCAGGAGAGAGCTGCCCGCCTTCCCCCGAGCCAGGGGGCCAAGCAGGAGAGAGCTGCCCCTGCTTTCCCTGAGCCGTGGGGCCAGCAGGAGGGAGCTGCCCCGCCTTCCCCACCCCCTGTGCTGCCTGCACAGAGCAGCTCCACCCGCTGCGCAACAGAGTATCAATTTGTAACAACCACATAAATGCAGAGTTTTACTGTCAGGAGCTCGACTTTGCAGTTTGCACTGACTTGGTTTGCACTCCCAGGGTTGAAAATGTCAGAAAATTATTCACATATTGGCCGCACCTGAATATTAGCCGCTTTCACAGTATGAGAGCAAAATTTTGGTCAAAACAGTGCGGCTTGTATTCGTGAAATTACTGTACTATTTTCACTGCATTACATGTTTTTTGAAGAGAATGGAGTGGAAATTTTAAATCTACCCACCAAATAATTCAAATGAGTGTATTCTAAGGGTAATTTGTCACACAGCATAGTGAATCTTAAGCCAAAAACTGGAATTTTGAAAAACACATAGGACAATATAGTCATGTACTGATGTTTGAATAGAGTTACTCCTTTAGCAGTATTATACTTTTTACAATAATTCTACTAAATACTTTGTAGAACTTCCATATTGGCCTTACAAATGTATTTTTTAAGGTTTTTGACATAGGCTTTGTCATATGAAAAGATAAATTACTATAGATATGATTGCATTCCAGTTGTCTCTTTTAAAAATGTAAATCTGAATAATCAATCCTCTGTATTGTGAAAACTTACAGCATGAAATTACAATTCATTTCTTGCAGGGAGAGTTGGATATGCATTTGTATTAAACACAACATCATAACTTGACAGATTTTATTCAATTGCTTGTTTAGTCTCTGATAATATAAACTGTAAACCCTGTGCAAATAATACTGCATATATGTCCAGAAAACATAAATGATATTTCAGGATGTATTTATGAATACTCTATTTCTTAAATAGAGTTATGTACTATGAGAAATAGTTAAACTTTCAGTGCACTCCAAACATTTACAATTACATTCACTTGCAGATCTTGTAAGAAACAGCTGAGCCCTAAAAATTTTTAATTATATATATCCATTACTTTAATTTTTCTGTAGACCTAACTACTATTGTTTTTGAAAGTGCATAGACCTCTGAATTTCCAGAAGGTTAAAATCATTGGGATGGGTCACTCACATTAAGTCACTAGGAAAATTCGTTTGACATTGTTATTAATTTCTATTTCAATTCTTATTAACACTATGAACAGGAAATGTAGAATTCTAGAAACTTATTCCTAGGTGCATCTTTTTTCTGTGTACATCATTCAGTGCCAAAAAAATAAAGAAGTGGAATGGATGAGGTACAAGAGTAAAATACCAGCTTCCAAGTGAGAGAAGAAGAAAATGTAAGTAGAGAAAATGCAAATTCAAATGAAGCCTATTAACACTATCTCAGTCACACCTTGGAAGCATGTTTTTTCAGTTCTAGTGATGATACCTGCAATGTAATCCTGGAGTCATCAATCCCGGAGTCTTGCTCTTCTGGCAAGAAATGTAAAAATTTACATTACAAGGAATATTAAACTTTTATCATCTGATGATAAAAATCCTAGGTGTCCTGGTGGATAGTAAGTTGAACCTGAATCCACAGCGCACTCTTGCAGACACAATAGGGAAGCTGTGTACTAGATTGCATTATAAGTGTACAGACATTATATTATTGCAATGATGCTTTAGTAAGCACCTTCCAGAACTGCAGAGTGCCTAGGCAACTGGCAAAACCTGGAAATTCTGAAGTTCCAACATAAGGAAGTTATTTTACTTCTGAACATGGTCACTGACAGAGGCTGTTCAGAGAGGCTGTGTAGCCTCTATTCTTAGAGGTAAAACCAGTCCAGAACATTTCCTGAGCAACTTGTTTCACCTATCCCTGTTCTGAGCAGGGATCATCTTGCAGTAGATTATATCTGGAAGTGCCAACTAGCCTCAGACACCCTATCCTTCTTCTTGCATACATGTCCATACATTCTAGAAAAATAACCAGAACAAGACAAATCTCCAGTCTTCCTCTCTGTCACTCACTGAATTCCTTTTATTAAAGGGTAAAATTACCATGCATGCATATAAAACTGCAATAAAATAAATAAATATTTTCCCTGAACTAAGGGCTTTATTCAATAGTAGTAGATACATATCTCAGAAATTTTCCAAGATAGGCATCTAATATTTTAAGTGTTCTTTAAGTCAAAGCTGGGAAGTACTGCAATGAATTTCACATTTAAAATATCACAAAATTGATTGTGTTAAAAACACTAGAGAAATTAAGATTAAAATTATGGTTAAAAACCATAGAGAAAAGGCATAAAGAATTTAAAGGAAATGTAGAACCAACCTCTCCCAATCCTCTACCATGAACAAAAACAAGATATTGTAGTTATTTGTGTATTTCATCTTCCACCAGCTTCAAGCTATCAAATACTTTTTAATTATAACCTCTGGGTTCCTTTATAGTCTGCTTTGCAACTAGTAAGAATGCAAACAAATAAGGATTCAAATTGCTTCTGTTCTGCTGCAAATGTATATTTCCTGCTACTTCTTCCACAGTGCTCGATTCTGTTTTTTCTGTGAATTGCAGAATTGCAGTATTGCATCCCCACCTTTGATCTGATAGTTGCTTTGTGTGTTCTGATTGACAGTGCATGGAATGACCTTCAGATAGAAAAAAACACTTTTTAAAAACAAGAATGAATTCAACACAATTTTTCATGTTCAACTCATTTAGTTAATATATATTTGCAAACCCTTTCCAGTACTAATGACATTATCTTAGTATATATATTGACAATGAAAACTGTTGTACATTTTGTGGATCTACTTCCAGAGAGTCCATGTGGAATGGTGAAACATATTTAACAGAAAGGGAGAAAAGGAGAAAGAAAATATGTGTGTTTATCTTCTAGATTTTCTATCTCTATTAAAAATACTGAAATCAGTTGTTTTAGTGCAGAAATAAAATCATACCCATAAAATGACACTCAAACATTTTCTATCTCTCAGCGTTATCTGGGTTAGGCTCCTAAAAAATCTAAGAAATTTTGAAAAAAGTGTTATTCCAGTTGTGATGCTATTTTACTTTCCTTGCCAGATCTACTGATGAAACTAGAAACTTTATTCATGGAACAAACTGTTTAAATTTCAAACGCTTAAGCCTGAAAAACTATAGTTAAAAGTTATTTATTTATATCTAAATCAAATGTAATTTAAGGGTTTGCAAATAAACATAAGAAATATAAGAAAAGCTTCTAATTTCTTAAAATATTTAGCACAATTACTTGATATAAAAGAGTTTACAAGAAATAAAACCCCAAAGGCACTCAGTAAGTAAGAAGCAAAGCACATACCTGCAAAGAACAGTAGTAATTACACTGTAGCCAGAATACCAAAATTTGTAGGAGTGGTTTTTTAATAACTAACATCTTCAAAGTAACCGGAAAAACATGAAGACATGCTATAATAAATAATATATTCAAATTTTTATATTTTAGCTTCCCACATAAAAGATGCAGCATATAAAATAGTCTAAAACTGTGACTTTATTAACATAAATGCTATCCAACAGCTGAGTAGGGGGAAGTCTAAATTTTTCACTCAGAGGGTGGTTGGGTACTGGAAGAGGATCCCTACGGAAGTGGTCACAGCCCCAGCCTGACAGAGTACAAGAAGCATTTGGAAAATGCTCTCAGGCACAGGGTGTGATTTTTGGAATCCTCTTCAGGGCCAGGAGTTGGACTCAATGGTTCCAACACACTATATTCTGTATTTTTATGACTCAGTTCATTGTGATGCAAACTTCAAGGGAAGATCTTCCAGTGCCAGAGTATTTTATGGATCAGTTTCTACTTGAAAGAAAGCTTATACCACGATATACAGTAATTTCATGACTATAAGGTGCACCCTTTTGACTAAAATTTTGGTCCGAACCCGGAAGTGCACTTTATAGTCCGGTGCGCCTTATATATGGACAAAGTTCAGAAATTTGCCAACCTGAAAGTACGAGTCTGCAACAGCCCCAAGCTGAGCAGGGTCCGCCCAGCAGCGGCATTGGGGTAGCGCCGGGCGAGCCCGCCGGCATCGGGGTTGCACCAGCATTGGGGCAACGCCAGCGTGGGGGAAAAGCCCGGGGTGGGGTGCGGGGCACCTGGAGAACCATGGGGGCATGGGGCTCCCAGAGCTGCATGGAGCTGCCGGAGCGCCGGGGCGGCGCGGGGAGGGAGGGGGAGGGCTGCTGCAGAAACCGCGAGCCGTGGCCACCCCGAGCTAACCCAGAAGTACGAGCTGCAGCTGCGTCACAGCAGCCCCAAACTGCCGTGAGCCGCAGTGGCCCCGAGCCCCCCTGAGCTGCCCCGAGCCACCCCGAGCCGCCCTGAGCTGCCCGAACCGTGGCGGCCCCGAGCCGCGCCTCGCCAGCCCGCACTGGGGGTGGGCGGGAGTGCTGGGGTCTGTGCACAGGGAGGATGCTTGGGGCTGCGTTTAAAGGCTATACCAATCTGTGAAAAATGTTTGCAAATTGAGCACCTGCCAGTAAACCCGCAATTGCGAGATTCCATTAGTAATTCATTACTTTGCTGCACGCGGCACAGATCCTCGCTGCAAAAACAAGGTGCGCTTTATAGTCTGGTGCGCCTCATATATGGGAAAAGATTGTAATTTTGCCGACTCCTGGAGATGTGCCTTATAATCTGGTGCGCCTTATCATCGTGAAATTACTGTACTTCTCATCTACTGCTATTTTTGCCTGGTAAACTAATCAATAGCAAAGAATTCATCAGGAAGGAACTATATAATGCAGTGTCAAGTAACATACAAGTTACAAATTCCTGATAATTGCATATATTCCATCTAGGATAAATTTGTTCATATTCCACATCTTTATATCAAATTTACGGGATTATATGGCTTTTAAATTAACACTTGTTGCGCTAGAAAGTTTATGAGGCAAATTGAATAGCCTCATTTTTAAATTTAAAATTTCTAAAGTAAAAATTTGATCACTTCAACTTAGTTTTGAATTTTGGTTTACTTCATTTAGAAAATATCTACTAATACAAAGGAGATATCTTTTTTAAAAAATCACATCCTTTCTGACTTCTCTGTTCCAAATATGCAGATTTGAAGCATATGGGAATAGAATGTACATTTTATGTTGTGCAAAAAGGCACAGCTAGGCACATATCCAGGGAGGGAGATCCATAACATTGCTGTGAAGATATAAAATACTCGCTTCTGGTATTCCTCAGTTTTGGTTAACAAGGAAGGTAAAAAATGTGAAACCAAGAGTCTTTGTTGCTTTTATCCTTTAAAGTACATTCTCCTTTTGCTAATAGTCTAAAAACCTAATGCTGTAGGATAGTTTAAAAACAAAAATAGCTTAAAAATAAAAAATAAAAGGATATAATGGTAGGAAGAGAACACAAAAATGTTGTTGCAAATGTTAAGATAGATGTCATAAAAGATTAGACAGAATAAAGTATCAAATAGCTGACATGTATAGTGCCATTTCTGGCACAAAAAGAGGTATCTACTTGTGGTAAGGGACAACAAAAAGAAAAAAGTAACCAAATAAATTTTCTATCATAGTAGTTCAGGCTAGAACTGTTTAACAGGTGTCTTCAATATTAATTATATTACTTCTTAATAATGGAAGCTGAAAATAACATTCACATAACCCTTTTTTTTATCCGAAACCACAATGTAAGATATGAATATCCCTTAAATCTTGGAAATTCTACCCATACAGAACTCCTAACAAACACTAATCCCACAAATATCTTGCCTGTGAAAAGGGATGATAAACATATAGGCAAGGAATCATTTATTAGTGAGAAATGGTACTGTAGTCTCTGAATTCCTTTATGCTCCTTGAACTGATCTAAGATGAATATTTTACCATCGGTTCATTTTTTTATTTTTTTTTTTTTTGGGTTTTTTTTGTTATCTATCAGGAAACCAGACCCTGGGAGTTGATCAGTCTGTTTGAGCAGAGCATTGTGTCCACAGAGTCCATGCACATCTCCCTTCACAGGAGGATGCAACATGTGCATGGTGCCTTCATCACCTTGGCAGCCTATTTTAGTCTGCTTCTACATCAGGAGGCTGTCTGTGCTCAGCACTGATAACAAAACCCTATCGCTTTTCAGAGTGACAGGGCACAGTGACATATCAACATTGGAAGCTAAGCGAAAAGCCCCTTCTAATTTAACTGCTAATCTGGTGAAGCTGTGTTCAAACCTAGCACACTTGTTTTCAATTAAAACTTTAACTAGAAAAAAAGTTTGGTTTGTGTCTTTGCCTTTTCCAGTTGCAGTCAAGTCAGAAAGGAGCTGAAGACTGAGGAAACTGAGTGGAGTGTTTTTTGTCTCTGCTAAATGTCAGACATTTGTTTTTCAAATGGAAATTGCACAGAATACACTTTCTGTTACTAAACTTATGGAAGGTTCATTGTCAAAATGAGAATTTTCCTCTGAAGTAAGATACAGAATTATTAACATATATTGCCAAAAAAATCCATTACTCAGTGTTAGTTTAAAGCTTGTGTCTAGAATTATTAACAGTAGAATGGAAAAGGTGTAGTACAAGTTGTAGTGCATTTGGCTATTTGAGCAACAAAAACAACGATTTCAGTAGATTTTTTAAGGCCATACTGGCAAGCAATCAGTCCCTGTTCCTAAGTGTTTTCTTTAACATTCACTGCTGCCTCAACAAGCTATCCTATGGCATTCGATTTTCAGACTAGTAGCAAAAGAAGAATGTACTGCAAAGGATAAGAAGCTGGTATTGCTTGGACAAGAATAATGATGTTTTGACTGTTATTATGTAGTCCATACCCTAAGGAAAGGGTGTAAAGTCTTTATAGAGTTTCATGCTCTAAAAATCAGGAACTACACAAAAAGTTGACAGGGGGTATGACCGCAACAAGAGACCAGGACTGATCAAAGGGATGTATTCCAAACCCTGGAGTTTCAGGCCCAGCACATAAAGGGGGAAAATTGGCTGGAAGGAAACAATCACTGTCCAGGGATGGGCATCAGTTAGCATTATTGTGCATCATTTGTTTCTCTGTTGTTTTGTTACTATCCCTTCCTCTCCTTATCATTCCTGCTATTGTTATTGTTATTATTATTACCAATAATCTTTTACTTAATTATAACTATTGTTAATATTATCACCTTTAGTGTTAACTGCATATTTTTAGTGAAATTACTATTTATTGCTTTTTTTTTTTTTTTTTAATGTGGATTTATTCTTTTCCCAGATCAAGAGGTTTACCTATTCCTTTTGATTCTCATCTCCACTTTTGGTGATTCTCGTGGTGGGAGTTAAAGTGGAGTTGCATAGTGCCTAATTTCTAATTGGGGTTAAGCAAGTATACAGTTTTAGAGAACATTTAAAGCAAAATCCACATGAATCTGTAAGAAATTTCTGAATTAACATTTATCTTTGGAAAGATAGCAAGTTTGCTAGCAATTTGCCTCTTGAATAACACAGAGTGATTTTTTTCTTTTCTTTTTCAAAATAGCTTTTACTTTTCTTGGTTGCCATGAACAAAGGGAAAGTTGTTTCAGTGGGTTGGCTACATACCAAAATACTGTTTTCTATGTAATCAAGTGAGTCAACCTGCCATTATTTGATTGATCAATATTTTGGCCTATGGAAAATAAAACATATGGCCTATATCCCAAAAATACTATGTGGATATATATAAAACCAAAATTAATGGCAACCAGTACTAGATGTTGGGTTTTTTGTTTGCTTGTTTTTTCTTTTCTTTTTTTTTCTTAAGATTCAGCTGACTGAAATGCATGTAAAAATGTAAATATTTTGAATTTTGCAGTTATGTGTTATTATGTTGCATTTGTTCCTAACAGAATAATGCCTACAATATTTACAAACCAAAAATAGGTAAGAAGATACTAGTCAAACATGTATATTTATGCTTAATGGCTCGCCTAATACAAAAAATCTCAAGCTCTTAAAAATACTAAGTAACTATAATGGTGTGTGCAGCATACTATGTATTTTTTTCCTCTGAAAACATTTTTATTTACATCTAATTTTAAATTACAGAAGTAAATTTATGCAGTTAGTATTTAATGAATTATTTAGAACTTTCTTTCTAATATTCTATGCTAATTCAAACATACATTCCTTTCCTTGAAATTCCGTTTGAATATGTAAATTCATTCTCAGCAACAAGATACAATAAAATATCATTAATGAGTTATTTTTGCCCTGACTTTTCAGATAAAATTAACACAGAACTGAGTAGAAACTGCCATTCTTTGAATAATATTTTTATTGCATATCTTTGTTCTTGAGGAAAATTTTATCAGGCAAGTGTCAACTCTGTGCTCAGCAACACAAGCTGTTCCAAATTTTTAAAATCAGTTTTAATCTGTTATCTGGAAGGAAATTTATCTTAGCTTTGCCCTGTCCACCAGACATAATACAGTATTTTTTGCTGAGGATTATGTCAGCAAGGAAACCGTGGTCATATGTCCACATGGACTTTCACAGACACTATTATATACAGTTCTTGCCCCTGGATTCTACAAAATGTTTCTCCTTCCTTTCCTCTCAAGCTGTTTTTGAACATTACTCTATTTTCTTAGAAAATGAATACAAGGTTGTTTTAGTAATGTTTGGAATTGGCTGAGATGTTTGCTATTTATTAATTATGAATATTATCTTTCTGTATATAAACTTACATAACAATATATATTAAGGGTATTTATTTTAAATTTTTTGGGCTAACTTTTTATATATATATCAGTAACGTCTATGTGATAATTTTATAGGGGATGAAAAGGGAAAGTATCCTAAACTGCACAATATGCTGTGCAAAGGAGAGGCTGTACAAATCACACTTGAAATTTATGCAGATTTGCCAGATCCAGTGTGTTCCCAGAAGAGGAAATCCTTTGGAATATATAAGAGAAACCTTAAATATTCTGACACAAAATTATTTTATGCATGTGTATAAAGAGCTGATAGTGCAGTAGAAGATTAATTCATCTGTGGCTTTAACAATATATCCCATCTGAAATATTGTTTTAAATCTGTGTTGCATAGTGATGAGGACAACACCACTGTAAAAGTACCCATAACTGCTCTGTGTTGGCAACTGTCCTTAAGCTGTTTTCCCATGAGCCAATCAAGTTGCCAGTGGGCCTAAGTCTCACTGAACTGCGGAAAGAATAAACCATGCAGATGAACGTCTTCATTCTACGTAATATTTTGTCCTTCTTATGCGGTGTTAATATGAATGTGATATGAATCTGTTCTTAGACAATCATAAAGCCCTCTCATTGGGTCTTAGCCATATAAGGCCCAGCATGAGAATTGTATCTCAGAAGCGGCCTACATGTAATCATCCATTATAATTTCTATAGTCCAGGAGGGGTAAATTTCTGCAAAAATTTCTAATGACCAGCTGCAGGACCAGCTTCCTAAAAGCGAGTCTACTTTTTGCTTTTGGTTGTTCAGTGTTAAATGACAATTTGATTGATAATGTAAAACTGAATCTAGTGAAACAGAAGTCACAGATAGTAATTGAGTTTTCCATAATGTTATAGTTGTAGGGTTATAAATGAGCAAAGTGAAATTGTCTACATCCACAATACTCTGCTGTTTGTATTATAACTATTAACATTATTTCTAAAGAATGAGCTGAAGATATTCACAAATATATAAAGCATGAATTGGTGTCTCAAAGGCAAAGTCAGTAATCTCTGCAAATCAGGTGCTCAGATATTTCATTAAGAGTTATGACCTTTTTCAGTGAACAGTTCTCTACAAATATAAGCACAGACAATTTCACATAATTCAAAATCTCTGTAGTAAGTCAGAAGAAAGTGTGAATGGGAAAATATGATGCATGAAATATAAGCATATTAAAAAAGGGGACTAGAAATGACTAAAAGCCTAATGACCTCTCATGACAACAATCAAGTAAATAGTGTTTTAGAAATTGGATATCAAATGAGCATTTATTGCATGCTTTTAAAAACTATGTACCAAAATTTAAAAGCAAAAAAAAAAACCCAAATAAACAAAAAAACAACAACCGTTCTTTAAAAGGCTGGGGGCAGAAGATAGAAACAACCCTGCAAAAATGGTTTTTATTTTAGGAGATAAAAGCATCAAAGTCTTGTTGATTATACAGTCTTACATAACTTACAAATGTAATTTGTTTTAAACCATAAAGCTTCTAGCAAGGTGGTACAGCAGAAAAAGATCTAATCATTCATTTGGGACAATACAGTTCAAGTCTTAAAAGTTGTGATCTCCTATAAAATGGGTGATGCCTCAGCTCCTTCTCAGAATCTTAAAAACAAGTTAGGTTTAGAAGCCTATTATCTATAGAGGGTATCAGATTAAAACCTTATACTAGAAGTCATAATTCATATAAGATAATGAGTGAAAGAAATCTGGAACTTCAGTTATTGATTGCTTTTTGACATCATAAAGCTATCTCGCTTCAGAATGATAGTGCAATGGCCAATCACACACCCATCCTAATTTGAATGATAATGACCCATGGATTTCTCTTGCTTCCAGCACTGCTTGAGACCTGTGCAAATCTTAGCATTCACATTTGTTCTTCTGAACAATATTTGGAAGATAACTGCAATATTATTTTGAAGTAAAACTTTTTTAGTATGTGACTTCACAGACTTGAGGTTATTTCCATACAAACTTTCTTAAACATGTTGGTGGGTGGATTGCGAATCTTGAATATGTTGTGAGGTTTGGTATGAGACCAAAGCATTGTTCTGGGAATTTACTACTCTTCCTAATAAAACTGAAAAATAATTTGCTGATAGAAAACTGGTGGCAGGTGTGCTTTACTGTTGACAGCTGCATTTCTGACATGGATCACAGAGAAACTGTAGTGTTCATGCTAGAACATCTGGACCATTTGATCAGATTTCAAGTTCTAATTTAAATTGACTGTCTATTATCATTTTACAAAGTACAGGAAAATAGTATTATGGTGCAGTGTTCATATTAGCAGAAGAAAAAATCATAAATTATCTGAAAAATGTTTTCTTCTAAGAAAGATAAAGAAAATAGCAACTATTTAATAGAGTACCACTGGATCAAGATATTATTTATTTACACTTTTGTTAATGCTCAGAAGTACTTTTCAAAAATGACATTAAATAAATGTAAGACAACAACAAAAAATTAAAATAGTAAGTTGATACTAATGTCAATATAGAATATTTCTCATATAGTAGATAGTTTTCTGGACTGCATATTTTTGAGAAGGTTGATGTTTCTCTCATTAAAACAGCCATTGAAAATTAGAAGACCTGAATTCCTTCAGGTATTTGTTGTTCTAGAAAATTAAATACAAGGTTACACTGAAAGAAATAAACATCAAGAGCATAACCAAATGGTAATATTAGTCACATGGTATTTCACCACTCTTTTGTTAATAAGTTCAGGGTTTCATAGGTGCAAAAATATTGTCTGCATATGAGTAGCTTTTGCAAGACTAATGAGAATGTGACTGGGATTTCACGATTATAAGCCGCATCTCTGGGCGTCGGCAACTTTTCCTTCTTTGTCCATATATAAGCTGCACCTGATTATAAGCCACACATTACAATACAGACTGTGATAAAAGGTATCTATTCTATCACCATCTGTTGAGGGTGGGGGCAGTGATCCTTATCTCCATGGCAGATATTCTGCTAATGGGCCATCCATTGAAACCAGGCGGGGCATTGTTCTTTATCTTTTCACAACCCATCCTTGCTCCAGCAAGTCATTCTCTGCTAATGGCCCATTGAGTCCCACTGTGGGACTGATAAAATTACTGCATCCCATTGGAAGTTGCTCCAGCCAGGGGGAGGAGCCCAACATTTCTTACCAAGAAAAAAACAGAGGTTTTGGGACACTAAGGCAGCCCCTTTCTCCACTGGACTCCAGAGGGAAACCGGATTTCTGCACATCACCACTGGACCTCCAGAGGGTAACTGCACCTTCTACAGGAGCACTGCTTCAACTGAATCACATCTGTCACTGCAAGAGGATGCAGCCACCATTTAATGGGACTGCTACCAACACCCTGCCTGACGGGGTGTCAGGTTGTACTCTGACTTTGTCAGGGTTTGGAGTTTGTTTCTTTGTAGTACTGTATTTCTATTTTAATTTCCCTAGAAAAGAACTGTTATTCCTAATTCTAATATCTTTGCCTGAAAGCCCCTTGATTTCAAAATCATAATAATTTGGAGGGAGGGGGTTTACATTCTCCATTTCAAAGAGAAGCTCCATCCTTTCTCAGCAGACACCTGTCCTCCAAACTAAAACAGCAACTTTTTGTTCTTTGTCCATATATAAGCTGCACCTGATTATAAGCCGCACTTTGGGTTCGGACCAAAATTTTAGTCAAAATGGTGCGGCTTATAATCGTGAAATTACTGTATTTCAGCGTTACAACAGTCAGTACCTAGGAAAGGATTGCATCTTCAGCTGTCCACCTGAACAGGCCCTAGAGTATCCAGTCTACTGGCAAACTTTTGAGAGAGTTTTCTTGCTTCACATTAGAAGTTTACAGAAGTTTCCACTTTGTTTATGTGTACATCACAAATCAAGCAAATGGAACTGCTTCTGCTACACACAACTCCTGTTAGAGTTTAAATTACAGCAATTGTTTCTGAGTACCACAGGGTACTTCCTCTCCTTTTCGCTGCAGGCACAATCTCTTTCGAGCTGCTGCCATCTCTTGTTCAGTCCTGTTCTCTCTACTGCTGTGGAGTTACAATGGCATCCACCCTCAACGGCAGCAGCCAGGGTTTCAGCATGTTTGTGCTCCTACTGCACCTCTCATCTTTACCCTTGCTCTAGCTTTGCAAAACAAAGTTCAGTGGTGGGGCTTTCACCTATTTCAGTTAGTTTCAGATTTCAGTTAGTTTTGGCACTCTTCTATAGCCATAACAGCATTCTGGACTTCAGAGCACTAGCTCATCTGCTCTTTTGCTGTTGAAAAATCAAACCAATCTTGAAAGTAGTTTAATAATCACCTAACTGAGGAGAATAAAAATTAGGAAAATACATGAAATGAACCTGTAGCCTTAGGCAAACTGCTGCAAAAATATGAATGACTAGGAAGATAAAACAGTACCATTTTCTTTACAACTGTAGTTGTATAGATAATTTCTACTTAATCTCTATTTATGAAGATGTGCTTTTAAAGTAATTTATATAAAAACTAGGAAACCTGCTAATATCTGCTTCAAATACAACTCCTCAAATAAAATAGATTCACTGACTTCCTAAAGTATTCTCTGGTCATTTTTACCAGTGAAATAGGGCAGAAGAGTACCACAAGGAGTGTCTTTAAATATTTAATCTGGTTTGTGTTCAACCTATTTTATTATAAATGCTTGCAGTAGGTGTAAGTGCAAAGAAAACTAGGTCATGTGTAAACATAGGAGCAGTAAAATCATAAACAAGAGCAGACACATGTGATCAAACTGCAAGTAAATAATTCACTTATACTATATAACTGAACATTGTAATCTCAGTGCAAAGGACTAGGATGCTGAAACCTTGATATATCTGTGCCATTTTAAAGCCTCAAAGCCCAAACTAAATTGCACCTTAAATATTTCTTATATTTTTCTTTAAGATCTCAACTTTCTAATTTATTGAATAACAATTAAAATATTAATGACTTTTACTTTATATTTAAGAAAATATGGTGAGATGCTGGCACAAGTTACCAAACTTGAGACAAAGTGTATAGGATTCCTGGCAACTCTGACTAGAACTGCAAGTTCTCTAGATGAAGAAATTTAATTAGAAGTGATGGCTTCATTTATTCTATGAAGTCATGCTGACTTCGAAGTATTTATTCCAAATAGTCTTCTTTTCAAGGTTGCTCTGTAAAGATTCTACAAACAGAATCTTTTTTGAAGAAAAATTCCACCTTGATTAGAGGTCAAAGACACAGTTAAAATGGCTAAAAATCTGAACATAACCAGGCTTATCCTTAATAGTTATCAACATTCTACATGTGCAAATAACCATCTATGAAAAAATAGACAACTGATCTGAAAATGACTGCTTAAAAGCTCTGTACAAATAGTGCAACTGACATTCAACAGCTTTAGGTGGAGCTTAGAGGAGTGAAGTCCCTCCCACTACAAGAAAAGAGAAGATTTGACCAACTAATGCACAGATAGTGATAGGACAAGTGGAAATAGTTTTAAACAAACAGAGGAGATACTTATATTAGCTATTTAAAAGAAATTCTTTGCTGTGAGGTGTGGGAGACTGATGAAAATGATTACTGGCTCAAAACAACAGAAGTGTGCATGTGTGCATGCAACAGAACAAGTTCTGAGGAAAATGTGGCATGCACTTCACCTTCCTGGAGGCTCTAGTCCAGCTAGTGCAGTTAGTCACTGACACACCTGGAAGCAAAGTTCCATGCCCCACTCTGAAGGCCCAATCTAGCCCCAGCGCGGCCAGATGAATGGAAGCCCACCTACGGGAGGGCATGGCCACAGGAACCCACAGCGATAAAAACCATTGCACAATGACTGTGGTCACTTTCCTATTGTACTTGGATTTTACAGCAGCTGAGATCCCACTAGATTCAAGAAAGCAGCTATATCTTTCTTCTCTCTTGTCCTTTCTTTCTCTCATTTTCTACTCCTCTTCCTGAAATCTGGTTAACTTAAAACTCATTTGTTTTTGTTTTGTTTTGTTTTGTTTTAATGAAATACTTTATTTTGGTTGAATATTAGTTTTAAATTCTGTCAAATTCCTGTTCTAAGATTTGCCAGTAATATGGTTTTTTTTAATCTTCCAGGAACTTTTGTCAAGTTTTCCTTTGTGCCACCTCAGGGAAAAGTAGTATCTAAAGACCCTTTAAAATAAACTCACACATGGAGGACTAGAGGTTTACAAAGAGTGATAAGATATGGTTAATAGGTTGCTCAGAAAAGTTGTGGATGTGCCATCCCTGAAAATGTTCAAGGGCAGGTTGGAAGGGGCTTTGAGAAATCTGGTCTAGTGAAGGTGTCCCCGTCTTTGGCAGTGGGGTTGGAACTAGATGATCTTTAAAGTCTTTTCCAATCCAAACAGTTCTGTGATTGTAGTACATATGTACCAGCATGATTCAGCAGGGTGTTAATGTACAGGAGTTGAAATACTGTTTGTCATCAGCTAATGTCCACAACAGCATTCCTTTCCAGTTTTTCATACCAATGATGCAGAGTTTTCTATAATTAGAGACATTTTATATATGTAAGAATTATAAAATAAAAGAAGCATGCTGCTGTATTTACCATAGTTCTACTGTATATGGTTAAGGAATCATAAAATGGTAAAGGTAATAAAAATGACCGCATTTCTTAACTAAGAAATATGTACATTTCATGTAGACATGACAAATATTCTGTGACAGATCACACATCTCAGCAGAGTCCTCATGGTCTGTAAGAAGAATACCATACACCAGCTGCTATGAGCTGAAGGGGTTGTTATTTGTCTTTCACCCTGTTTGTGGCACCCAGCATGCTGTGTGCACAGATCACCATGCCAAATCTTCTGCTATCCTTCTTCCCTGATCAATAACTGCAACCTTGCGGCTGTGTGGTTATGACTGAATGGGATACTGATGCTCAAGATCTGTACTTAAAAATATTTAGATTACTGTGTTACCTTAACAGTGAATTGCCTTCCAAATCAGCACTTAATACAGTGATTAATATTGGCTTATAAAGTTGAAGTGTCACTCTTACATCCATATATTGTATTTTGGATATTTATTTTCAGATTGTCTTGCTAGGCTGAAACAAAGTCCTCCAGATACCAAGATATTTCTTGAGGGGAATCACCACAGCACTGAGATGTCAATCCTTTCATAAGGAAAAGGAGCTGAAAATAATCAATCAGAGGACCAAGCAACAGAGCAAGAACAAAATTCAAAATTATTAATTATCATTGTCTCCTTCTTTTACTTTATGAATGAGTAGATTGCTTAGGTTGGAAAGGAGCACAGGGACAGCATGACATAACACAGAGAATTTTACACCGAATATTACTTTGCCTTTGCTTTTGTTTTAAAAGATTTTCAAATGGAATATTGACTCTACTACTCTAAAGAAGGAGAGAAAAAAAATTGTAATAACACCAGGAAAACCATTTGCTTAAGGTTAGAAGCTGGAGGAGAGTGGTCTTCTGTATTATGATGGGGTGAGCATCTGGTCAGAAGAAATACCATCTACTACATTTTCCACAATCTCTAATTCCTTTTTTTTTAAATTTTTTTTTGTTCTAATTGCTTCAAAAATACCTACGAAAACAAGCCTTATAGCTAATTAAAACTAGTAAAAAAATAAAAACCTGGACTGATAGACATCCTTGGATATAAAGGAACTCGTTAGTAATAAGCCTTTGTGTCATCTCTGCACTGTCATGCAGAATCATGTTCATGGTTTTGTGGATGGGGAAGATTCAGGCTGAAAGCTGTAATAATCTTTCAGAAACAACTTATTGTATGAGAACATGTCATGCAAATTTCCTTTGGTTTAAACTCTCTCATATTGAGGCAGCAGAAAAGAGTGAAACCGATACAATATTTTACTATCTTGTCCCAGTTTTATTTCAGTTTGGGTTTTTTGTTTCTGGCTTGGTTGTGTGTGTTTGTTAGTTTGTTTGTTTTGGTTTTGGATTTTTGGGGATTGTTTTCAGGCTATATGTCATTCCCAGATGACATGAGCCACTCAGGATAGCCAAGATCTTGCATTAGATAATTTTCATGGGCAATGTAGGGTCTTGTGTGCACATAAGAATTGCTTAAATATGTATGCTGCATGTAGTGGTATTTGGGCATTCTTACCCTACTATTTTCCTGCCCACACTAAGACCCTTAAGGTAATTCTGCATAAACAGAAATACTGTCCTCATCTGAGACTGGCAAATCAAACCATGAAGAAAAAAGAACTTATTTAAGACAAAGCAGTAACTTTTGTGACATTGTTTCTGAAATTTAACAGTAAATTAAATTAAACTGGATGAGTATAGTTATAATCCTTCTTTGAAACTGCAGATAAAGACCTGTGCCCAGCACTATCTGGTTGGTTTTATTCTAAAGGGTGAAAATTTCCCGAGATTGCAGCATTTTTTACCATATCAAAACTAGAGCAAAAAAATACATAAAAAATAGACTAAAGATAGTCATAGCTCTTTAAGATACTTAAGGTAGATTCCATGTTCAAAATGTCTAGAAATAGGTAGGTATAAAGGAGGCTGCAGGGTGGCAGGCATAAAAGAAGGAATTAAAAAAGAAATGCAAAATGTTTTGTATTTTTAAGTCAGCTTTTCTCCAGAAACTAGGAATGCTTTCAGATGTATGGGGAAGGAGAATATAGAATCAAGACTGACGCCTCTGAAAAACTACATAGAAATGTAATTTCTTGGAAACACAAAAGGGAAACCTGGTAGAAATTTCTTTCAAAAGGTACAAACATCAAGGAACTTCTCTGAAGGATATATTCCTCCACTCAACTCCTACCAATTATATTAACTTCAACACACCTTCACAGATTATTGTAATCCTAGATCTTCATACATTTAAAAAGAGATAGAGATGGAAGAAAACTACTTCAATTATCTCCTTTTGGGTAGCAGAGTTGATATGAACTGATACTCTAAAAATACAGAGAAATTTATTTTTCATGTAGAAGTAAAGGAATTGCAAATGATACTCTGACAATGGACGAATCTTGCTCTTTTACAGTTCTGTCATATAAAAGTAAGGAAAAGTGAAAGGAAAAGCATAAATGAGCAAAGAGAAAAAAAAGAAAAAGAAAAAGAAAAAGAAAAAGAAAAAGAAAAAGAAAAAGAAAAAGAAAAAGAAAAAGAAAAAGAAAAAGAAAAAGAAAAAGAAAAAGAAAAAGAAAAAGAAAAAGAAAAAAGAAAAAGAAAAAAAGAAAAAGAAAAGGAAAAGAAAAAGAAGAAAAACAAAAAGAAAACACAAAAGATATGTTCATTTGTATCTATTCTTCTGGTTAGCATAAGAGGAATTACAGTAATTTCATGATTACAAACTGCACCTGATTATAAACCGCACCTCTGGGTGTTGGCAACCTTTAGGTCTTTGTCCATAAATAAGCCGCACCTGATTATAAGCTGCACTGTCGTTCACAGCGAGGACCCGTGTGCAACAAAGTTGGCAATTAGTAACAGAATCGCGGGATCACAGGGTTTACTGGCTCAGCTCAGGGCCAGGCGGGCTTGGCCTGCTCGGAGCTGCCGACGGGGCCAGGTGGCCCAGCTCGGTGCTGCCACTCAGTGGGGCCACTCGGGGTTGGCCGCCGCTGCCTCCGACAGGCTCACTCACCCTGGCCTGGCGCTGCCCCACAGCAGCAGGAGAGGATGGAGTCCGCCCATTCCCCTGGTGGCAGCAGGAGGTGGGCACAGAGCACCCCGCCTCCCACCCCCGGCCGTGGGGCCGGCAAGAGGGAGCCCCCCGCCTCCCCCCTGCACTACCGGCACGGAGCCTGCCTCCACCCACTGCGCAATAGAGTAACCAATTTGCAACAATCGTGCAATCCTGGGCTCTACTGGCAGGTGCTCGGCACCTCGGCTTGCACTTCCTGGTTGGGAAATTTCAGAACTTTTCTCATATATTGGCTGCTCCTGAGTGTAAGCCACATTTCTGGGTTGGGATCAAAATTTTAGTCAAAATGGCACGGCTTATAATAGTAAAATTACTGTAATTAATAATGAATACTTGTAGCCTGAGTTTCATTGTGGGACAAAGCTTTTGCTAGCTCCTTCCAAGACAGTGCCTCACAGAAGTTTCTTTAGCATATTCAGCATACTATTTCACCCTAAATATTTTGGAATTTGGAGAGAGAAGACATAGATCTGACATAGGACAATCTTCTCAAAGTAAAACAAAGTAGACCTTAAAATAATAAAATGTTGATTATATTATGCAATAGTTTCAGTCTTTGCTTCATAAAAAGCTATTGTTTGTGAAGGGATTATCTCATATTTCATTATACAGAGAATATCTATGTATAAACTATCTCTAAAGATAATGGAAACTTTATGAGATTTTCATTGGGATTGATCTGCAAAGGGGTTTGCAACAGTTTTGGAAGCAAGTAAAAAACCTCTAAAGTATGAATACCCCTGTAATTTTATAACAATATGCTTATGTCTCTCTGTTTAGAGAAGTCTGATTTCTACTGTGGACTGGAATATTTCCCATAACCTTTCCCATATGTCCCGGTACAATAATACTCCTATCTTCTCCCATCCTCATTTTCTGCACAGCAAAAAGAGTTAAAGATGTGTTTGTGTGCTACTGTTCTGCTGTATTTTTTTTAATAACCTATAAGGCACAAGAACTAAGTGTATTTTCTGCATAAATAAAATGGCTTACACTGAAATGAAGTGCATTAGAGAGCAAGAATACTTAAGAATAAACTTCTCGAAATTCAAATTCAGAAAGGGCAGTTATTGCCAATTGGTATCTACTGATGAGAGTGGTAGTTTATTAATAATCTGTCATGTGAAGCTGACAGAGGGGGTGCTGAATTCCGCCCAGTTACACAATGAAATCTCCTTTGTTATTACCTCTAGAATTACCTACTTTCTGCTGAAAGACTTTTGCAGACATAAATGTACTTCAATGTTGTTTTCTGAATGCAGGTTACCTCTATTTTCTTCTCTTAATTCCTCATTATTGACAAAGTGATCTGACATAAGGCTAATCTTTGTCTCTGAGTTTACATATAGTCCAAATAAATGCTAAGTTTCAGTTCAGATACAAATTTTGATAAACACTTATAGGATTATCAGTGTTCAGCAGGAAAAATCACAGTACATAAATTGCTTACTTTTGATACGTCATGGGAAAAAAACAAAAGAGAAAATAGTATCTATTCAAGTTGTATATTCAGATGAGCCGCAAGGAATTTTTCAACACACAAATACCAGTGGACTAGGAAGAGATGGAAGGAAGAGATTGTAGTTGAAGAACTGCTTTAGTTCTTTAGTTTTCTCCTCTCTCATCACTTTAATTTTTAAATTAGATTAAAATTTCTAAGGAATTGCAATCTGAAATGCAACTTTTTTTTTTTTAATTTAATTTAAAAGGTTGGTTGAATTTGCCTCATAATACATGAGAAACTTTACTCAACATATCCAGTAATGAAATCCAAAATTACAAACATTTGAAGTGTTTTTAGATTTCTTCATTATCTTTCCTACTTTTCCATTTCAGTGTAATACAGTGAGCTGAGTGGAACAGACAATCAGACTGACAGAGGCTGGAAGCTAGTTCAGAAGGAAAATGACTTAAACCTTTGCAGCCAAGCACCACTGGAACAGTCATGCTGAGACAGCTAAATCTTTGACCTGACTTAGATTTTGTGTTGTGTTTTTTGATGCATCTATTCAAAACACTATTTTTAATTGGAGCTACAAATTAAAATAATTTAACAGCCTTTTTTTTTAGGAATAACACTACAGTTAGTTGTGCATTTGTTTACATGACACATAAATGATTTTCTCCTAAAAATTCTGAAATACTCAGTTGATATCAGATTTTACTGTACACAATGCCCAAGTGAATGGCAATAAATCTATTGAGCAAATCTTTGAAAATGAGCCGCTAAGTATTTTTTCCTCCATTTGTGCAGGAAATAATGCATCTGTGGGATCATCCCAAGCAGACTATAAAATAAGGGGTTTTGTTCATTATGCAATTTTTCAGGTTTTATTTCTGTACAATATCTTACTGAGCATAAAGATTCAGGAAAACTCTTTAACAGAACATGCACATGCTCTCACTTAAAAGAATACAACATTTTCCTGAAAGATTATGCAGGTTTATTCCCCAATATTTGTTCAGTGTTAAGAACTATTGGGAAAATGCCATGTTGGACATATACTTTCACCTGACAGTTTCTAATTTAACTTTTGGAAACCATCCATAACAGTGTATGAAATGAAAAAAAAAAAAAAATTTGCTTATTTTGCAACTTCATCAAACAAATATTGATCAGATTTCAGCTCAACTCTTTATAGATCCACAAATGTTGACAATTCGTGAGATACTTTTCAAGAAGATTATTCTCTGAGAAAATTTGTTTCATTCATGAGCGGAAGCTGGATGAAGATGAAAAGGCAGGACATAATCATTTGAAGCATATGTCCAACATTCTAGCAACTGTCTAAATATTCAGTCTATTTTTAATTCTCTATTTTCAATGTGAATTTTATATTATCAAATCTCTGATAAAGTTGTGCTTTAGCAGCACTTTCAGGTTACCATTTCTCTGCTTCCATAAAAAATATAAAATATAAAATATAGAGAAAATAAAAGACACAACAAAAAGTGGATTCAATTCTAGTTCCCAGTGTGTAAAGCAGTAAATTGGATACTCCACATGGTATTTATAAAGCGCTTTAGATATTTAGTGGGAAAATTCCATCGACCTGCCAATTTGTGCAAGGTAGTGACATAAACTAGTCACTCATTTATTTTATGTTTTTTTACAGGCCCAGTAAAAATAATGCATATGAAAGATATAAATACCTGCAAACGTAAGAAAGTAGAGTATGTTGACCTGAGTGACAAGGACTTATAAGATCAAGCTCATTAGAAGTGCATGAAAAAGGGCTTTAATTGCAGGCCACCAACATTAATAGTAGTATTTTTCAATAGGGTTTGCGGGGAAAAACCCAGAAGAATGTTTCTCAGGTTTATAAAACCCCAAACGCTGTTAAAGCATCATTACTTATCTTTTTCTCCTTTTTTAGCTTCTTTTTCTTTTTTTTTTTTAAGAAAGGAAAATAAATAGTTATTCTTAAATGAAAAAGTTTCAGATTTATCTGTAATGCTTTTTTACTTCAGGGATATAGTAGATGTCCTGGTTTTCTAATCACAGAATCAACTAGACCATGGCACTAAGTGCCACATCCAGTCTTTTCTTAAACACCACCTGGGATTTTAACTCCATCCCCTCCTTGGGCAGTCCATTCCAATACCCAATCACACTTTCTGTGAAGAATGTCCCCCTTATGTCCAACCTAAACCTGGGAGAAGAGGCCAACTCCCACTCGGCTACAGCCTCCTTTCAGGGAGTTGTAGAGAGTGAAGCAATCTCCCCTGAAGCTTTTTTTCTTCAGGATAAACATCCCCAGATCCCTTGCTCTTCACAGGACTTGTTCTCCAGACCCTTCACCAGCCTCCTTGCCATTCTCTGAGCATGCTCCAGCACCTCAACACCTTTCCCATATTGAAGGGCTGAGCACTGGACACAGCTCTCGAGGTGCAGCCTAACCCGTGCCGAGTACACTGGGACAATCCCTGCCATGGTCCTGCTGACCACACTATTATTGGTACAGGCCAGGATGCCATTGACCTTCTTGACCACCTGGGCACTGCTGGCTCATGTTCAGCTTCTGTCTGTCACTACCCCGAGGGCCCTTTCTGCCTGGACACTGTCCAACCACTTTGTCCCCAGCCTTTAGTGCTGCAGTGACATGGCCAATGTGCAGGACCTGGCACTTGAACTTATTAAACCCCCTGTCATTAGTCTTGACCACTGATCCAGCGGTACACGTCCCTCTTCAAAGGACTCCACTCCAGATGGGTCATCTGGTCATGAAAGGAGGTCAGGCTGGTCAGGCAGGACCTGTCCCCCCCTAAATCCATTCTGGCTGGGTCTGAGACCTTGGCCATCCCATAGGTGCCATCTGATGGCACTCAAGATGATCTGTTCTACAACCTTGCCACACCAAGATGAGGCTGACAGGCCTGTAGTTTCCTGCAGTGTCATTTCAGCCCTTCTTATGGATGGGTTACATTGGGTAGCTTCCAGTCACCTAGGACCTCCCTTCTGATCCGCAAATGATAAGTGATTCAGACTGGCTTGGTGAACTCTTCCGCCAGCTTCCTCATCACTCTAGGATGGATCCTATCTGGTCCTATTGACATAACAGTATCGAAGTGGTTCAGCAGGTCACTAATTATGTTATCCTGGATTAAAGGGGGGCCTATTCTGCTCTCTGTCCCTGTCTACCAGGTCCTGAGGAGTCCCTGTCTTTCACATCATAATAAAATGGTTCTACAGTATCTTTTGCTCTTGGGGAGAAATTTCTTCCTTTGGAGAGTTAGATCTCTACTAATATAAATGGAAAACAGCTAGATATGTTGCATTTTAAGTCCTCTCTGTTTCATATGTTCTGTAATATTGTTAGGGGCTGGATGAAAGAGAAAATTTTACCTTGAATTTATAATTTCCATTTCCTATCCCACATCCTTTGTAAAAAAGGAGTAACTCTAAGCTTACGTAAGCAGATATTGACATGAATTCTAAATACAAGATAATAGGTTCAAAATGTTTCTTCCCATTTCCCATATCCTGAAAGCAACCAATAAAAATTGTGTTTAATGGGATGGCTGTGATTGACAAAGAAGTTCAAAGACATTTTAGAAAATCAGTCTAAGAACATTACTAATAATTCCATTGACAATTGTATCCACTACTGTGCCCAAGTGATTTCTCGCATGTCAAGGATAGGAATGTCTGCCATCAAATAATTTAAATAATGTAATTGGAGAAAATTATTCCAAAATTTATGTCCATTTAGCTGAGAAATATCAGTGTTTCTTCCTTGCTCAATTCCTTTAGTTTCAAACAATTTGTATCTTTTGCAGCTACATAAGATAAGCCTTGTCTCTTGTCCACAAGCCCTGTCTCTCAAGCAAGTTTCAAGGGAAAATAATTACTGGCTGAAAACTTTTCTATAGTGAAGTTCTTTATAAAGGACAGGATTTAATCACCATTGCAAAACCCTGAGGATTATAATGTGGGTCTCTGGTTTACATTAGAAGAGATTTACACTCATTGTATATTTAGCTTCATCAATCTGAAAATGAGATTCAAGTTACCTTTTCTTTTAAAGCTGATTTTAGTTTCAGAAATAATCATACATACTCCCAAGAGATGCAATGGCATTCTCAGAGATAAAAAAAATAATATCATCAAGCATATCATCATTCTAATGATAATTTGCCCTAGGCTCTGGCCCTTGTAGGACTTTTTAATCAATATTTTCAAAGTATACTTATTAAAAAAAGTGTTTTCAGTATAAAAGCTATTTTTTTTCAATTTCAAATTTTATCCAAGTTGGTTAACTTTCATTGGTTCTGTTCCTTAATAAAGAAATTAATTTAGTGACTATTTTGTGTTTAAAAAAAAAAAAAATTAGGTGTTGCCTTTTAATCTTTCTGAAAGATAGAATTTTTTCCAGCAGGAACTTTTTCTCGTGACTTAAAAAAATCCCAAAAAGAACAGTAAAAGAACCCCAGAACTTACTAATAATTTACATATAACATTTTAGTTTTTGGCATGCAAAATATCTATCCATACCTTTTCACATGTGAACCCAGTATGAAAAGTATTAAAAGATAAATTTGCTGGAGTACTTTTCCCTCTTTATTGCACTTATGCTTAAAATTTACTTTAAAAGAACAAGTGGTTAAGCACTTTTAGGAAAAATACTTAAGCCTTAAGCTTTTAGGAAAATATTACATTGCGCATTAGAAATGCATAAATACACGTTTCTGTGTATGCATGGATACATGTCTATCTCTAAAGCAAAAGTGCAATCAGAGACTATACAGGATCAAATCTGAATGCATTCAGGAAGACTAATATGCTTTCAAATATATATGCCCATATTTGTTTGTATTTATTTCCATCCATTCATGTGTAAATAAGTAATCAGATGTAAAGTTCTCCAAATACAATGTTAAATGCAGTAACTAGCATCAAGGTGTTTCCAATTAACATACAAGCATAGTTATAAAAATACATCTGATAATTTGTGATACAGGATGCAGAGGAATTAATGTTAAATGTCATTTTGAGGTTATATCTGCAAAGTTTGTCTTCAAAAATAATTTTAAAATAGAAAAATATGTGTTTGTTGTTGTATTGGTTTTCTAGATTAAAAATATAAGAAATTATAAAAAATTAAAAATTATGGCATTTCTTGGATGATGAAATATTATGTCAAAAACACATATTGATGGAAATTATTTTCACAGGTGTCAGCTTGTAGAAATAGACATCACAAGCTGAACGTACAATAAAACTCAAGCTCACTCTCCACGTCTACTTCCTTCCTGCCACAGATTTCATTGACATAAAAATAACAAAAAGGTGAAAAAGACAACTATGGAAAGTTAGCAGAATTGATTCAGCTACTTACCATCTTAAGGGGAGAGACACATCCTTCACAATTTTTGAAGTTGTGTGCTGCCCCTGACAGACTCATATCATCCACAAGGTGTCAGGAAACAGATGATTTTTGTTTTCTTGCATTGAATGTTTTTTAAAAATTAATATTTGTGTCTAAAGGAATATATTGCAAATTTAAGTGGCCTATTTGTATCTTTTTTGAGAAAATTTGCTGTAGTTCCAAAATTTTATTTTCCTTCTTTAATCACATGAGGTAACAGATAGATAAAGTATATGAAGGAGTTAAAAAATTAAGAACTGAATTATGAGTGAACTAGAAAAAATGGTAAAAAGAAGTAGGTCAGAGAAAAAGGGTTTTCTGAGTTTATGTTTTTTCTTATGTGGGGGCTTTCATTTAATTAGATTTGTTTAGTTATTTTAAACTGTTATTTATTTATTTTGTAAAAAAATATAAATACTGCCATTAGAAGTTGGCACGGACATGACCTTGACTTAAGTTTGGTGAAGTTTCTGGTATTCATTTTTCAATGAAATATTTATTTCCAGCCATTGGTTCTGTATCGGATAATTTTATTTTTTTACAAATTTCCGTAAGAATGATCATGCAATTTTTAAGTGAAAAGAAAGTTGAAGTAATTTATTTTTTAAGTAACATTTAAAATATATATACAAAATATAATGTCATTGTTAAAAAAAAACAAACCCTAAACAACATAGTAAAATTTAGAAAATCACTACTAGTATTACTTAGCTTTGCCTGTGTCCTGTTTTTAGAGTCTTTATTATAAATTATTAAATCAGGCGTACCACAAACCTTTGTTTAAACTTCTAACTCAACGAAGCATGGTTTGGATCCAAATTTTGCAAGGATTCTTTAATACTCAGTAACTGCTTGTATCATTCTACTTCAGTCATCTGGATCACTTTTATGCGTACAGGCAGTCCAACAAAACAATATAAGAAAGTTCTCTGACAAATCTATGGTACATACAGTTTACAAACAACACTGAGGAGAATCCCATGTTTTATAGACATCACTGAACTTTATTAATCCATGCAAGGAATTAATTAGACCATTTATCTTTCTACTTAAAGTGGATTGGTAAGATGATAATATTGGAAAAGAGCCCTCTTACAGATGCAATTTTAAAAGTTTTTACATTGTTTTAACTCTGCTAAACTTAAGTGATCCAATTCAAAGAAGTAGCAAAGGGTTTTGGGTTTTTTTTTCTTCTTTAGTGGGTTTTTGAAGGTTTGAGAGCTTTTTTTTCCTGGATTTTCCCATTAAAGGTAATGACTTCTGTTTTTTCTCATTGGAATGGGGGTAATTTTTTTTTTTTAATAATATAAAATCATCTTCCCCTTACTTTACCATAACTTTTTATTTACCCATTATTCATGCAGTTAGCTTAGCTGCCTCCTATATCAACACCCACAAAAGTTCTGTAGCATAAAACGTTCCTCAAACCGATACCATTAGCTTTGTACACATCTTTCTTTGAGAATCAAGCTTTATTATACAAAATACAGACACATACATATGCTTGTGTATTTCATATAGCATCCGTTGTTCAGAACATAAGGCGGAAATGTCACCAGGAATCTTAAATTAACTAATATACCAATATTATAGTGAGACTTCTCTAACAATCACTTCAATGTATTGTTATTAAACACTTCCAGTGTTTCCTCAACCACCAGAAATTATCAAACTTCACAAGGTGATTACCTATGCAGTTAGCAGTTTTGACAATACTAGATTTGCATACTGATGAAGAATTGTGGGATAGCAATGATCAAGTTTATTCTGAAGGACTGAACAAAAGAACAAGAAATAACCTCACGGAAAACCAGCAGAAACAAAATGGAAACAAAGCCCGCCAGAGCTACCCAGATATTAAAAAATAATATTTTGTATGATTTTTAAAAATTGATAAGACAAAATTAAAAATTTTCAGCTTTCACAAGAAGCCTTTGAAACAGAAGTATGCCATAGAACTCAAAATTTGTAACTCAGTACAAAAGTAGCAACATGGCAAAATTGAACTACTACCTTCACACAGTGAGTAGAAACACAAAGCAAAGCTGACAGATCTGTTCTCCTGGGTTTAGATTTCCACTGTTTAGAAGTGCTGTTTGCTGCCCATGTATGCACAGTATGACAGCTATTTGTGTTGTACAAATGAGGTTTACTCATGAGTTTGATCTCAATTGCATGCTAATCATATTGTCCCTTGTTATGAAACAAGCACTTTACTTTGTTATGTCTAATATTATGAAACAAGCTTAAAACACAGGAGAATTCTTTGGTAACCTATTTAAGCTTGTTTGTCTCAATAGTTTTATTATATTACATATTAAATTATTTCAGGAACATGTTAAATATCAATGTATTTTATTCAACTGACTTCATGTTAAACACAACATTTCTCAAAAAACTTAGTATGTGGAAAAGTATAAAATTTGATTTATGGTAACCAGTAATTTTAGTTTTCATTATAACAGCTATCTATCTCATCTCTCATGCTTCCACATTATAACATAAAAATCCTGACAGAAAGTAATAATTTCAATAAAACCTGTAACATGATAGTATTACTGTTTTCTGCTGCTTGGCCCTGATTCACTCCTAAAAGATGGTTTTTCACCAGTTATTTAATGTACAGAAATGTAGTTTCTATCTGTTGAGCCTCTGTCATTTTTGCAGTATCATTACCTCCTCGGTTCATGTTATCTTTTTCACTCTGAAATTAATCACTTTCTGTGTTTGATGACTATGTTAACATTAGACTCAAAATGAAAAATATTCAAATTACACATAGAGCATTGAAGTACAGTTATACTGCGATGTTTTCAGTCAAACAATGTTAAAACACAACAAACAAACAAAACACAAACAATTTCATTTTTCTTTTACTGGGTAAGTGAAAAGAAACTGCTTCACAATATCTTGAAACAGAGATTAATGAATTGCTGATATTGCTAGTTGATTTTATCATAGACTGGGTGGGACTTCTTTGGATTTTTTTTATGTACCAGGAAATATTATCATATGCTACAAAACAGTTATTCACAAAACCATCCCCATTCAGGATAAAGAAATAACAAAAATTATTACTCACCCTGAGCTTGCAGGTTTGGAACACAATCAAAGCAACTCTATCCTGAGATCTGAAAAACACAAAACAAAAGCTTTTCATCACCACTGACAATAAATAATCAGAGATTAGATATACAACAAAACAAGTAAATGCTTGTTCAATACTTAAAAAAACCACAAATAATTAATATACATATACCTTACATAAATATCAATTGACTTAAACCTCAAATACTATGCTTTGAAAGAAACACATTTTTTGTCAGAAAAGCAGCTCAATAAAAGCCTAAGCTTTCAATCTTGCACTCTCTACACCCCAACGGTGTTTTGAAGAAAAATCAATTTTAAGCTCTCTCCTGGAAATTAGAATTTGTGAATTTCTGTGGAGATCAGTAAACTCCAGGGACATCTGGGTAGAAGAGTTCAGACTGCACATCAGAGCAGTTTAAATTGTGACTTGAGAAGTTTATTTGAACATAAAAATTTCCTTTAGAAAGTAAATTACTTTGATGCTCAGAAGGTAATAAAAAAATCAGACCATATTTTAGGATTTCAGTTCTGGGACAGGGAAATCAAAATAATTAAAATAATAATAAAGGATATATTTTCATGTTTGAAAGGGATCCGAATGCTTTGTGATGACTGATGAAAATGCCTCAGGGTAAAAGCAATAGAGAGCCTGACTGGACATGGATGTTTGTAAATATGGAGATGCGAAAAAAGGATGTTTTCTATAAAAGCAGAGGAAGAAAACAGATTAGTGCAGCAAATCTCCTTTATGATCATCAAATACAAATGATTCATCATTGAATTAACATCCATTTCATGGAACTGGATGCATTTCTTTATAATTGCTAAGATTTGTTAAAATTATCAATACTATAACCATGGTTATTCCATTAATAAGGTTTGAGGTTACACATTAGCTTAATAAAAACAATCTAAAATTGATTTTCCTGCAGCAAATTACTTTCCAACTTTTTGTCTACAGGCATTTTTCTCTTTCCAGTGAAACATTAACGAAGATTAATGCTCAAAATTTAAAATCTGGTAAATAAATATCAGAAAATACAGAAAGTAAAAATGTATCTCTTGGAATAGCAGAAAAGAAAGATGCATAGAAAAATTATACATAAACATAATACAAAATTTATATTAATTTTATGCTAATGATAATTAACATATAAAAGGAGAATATTAGACGCTATAATGGTAATCTGCATGCTTTGGAAGAAGCATGTATGCCTCTGTAATCTTAAGATTATTCAAGACATCGTATTAACAGATGATCCATTCAGTGCTTGCAGTGTTGCCAAGTTCTAACAATTTTCCTATGGTGTTTGCATGAGATAAATTAGTTTTGTGGGTTTTTTTGGTTTTTAGTTAGTTTTTTTTTTACATTGATTGTTTTGTTTGTTATTTGGTTTTTGAGGGATTGCTGTCAGGTTTTGGGCTTGTTTGTTGGTTTGGGTTTTTTTTCATGGCTCAAAGTTAGTCAGATTTTTTTCCCAAAGTATTTTACACATATTCAAAAAAAGAACCTAAGGACAAAACGATATATATTTACCCTTTCTTTATATTAAAATTGTTTGGTTATTTTTACTTTTAAAGTTTATAACTAGGGTTTCAGCGGAACATTTAACAGTGAAAATCAAATGAGTCCAGCAGAACCTTGTCAATGTCTTCAAGTTAAAGACCTCAGCATTTCCGCTATAAAAATACCTTTAGTCTTAAGTCTCTCCACCTGCTTAACAGTCTGTTTTGTCTCTGCAGAAGGCATCATGCAATATTGTAGCTATTTTGCAAGAGGGGGAAAAAAAGAAAAACCCCAAACCAACCCAACAAAATTCCTATTTTAAGAGTTTAAGTTACTTTTATTTCTTCAATCAAATTTTCTCACAACTTTTTTTTTTTTTTTGTATTTTACCTTTCCCTTCCTTGTCGTAGGGCAGCAGCCATATATGAACTCTGATAGGAGAACCGCAGTGCAAGTGAAAATATGCCTCTTAAGCTAAATGTACTTTGCAGGAAGAGTGTCTTAAGAGTCTACATTAGCCTGAGGCTCACTACAACTTTTTTCCATTTTATTATTTTGAATCTCTATGGGGACAATTACACTAGATTATTTTGCTCTAGTTTTAACCATCCAGAGAAAAAAGTTACCTAGAATTAAAATTGGGTGCAAAACCCTGTATGTTACTACCTTCCCTACAAAACTAGTTGATTGCGGCAGCACTCTGAATCCTTACATAGAAAGCCTCTAAGTGCTTTAAATCAGGAAATTATATGCTAATAATCCTTAAGCAAAATCTTAGTTCTTCTGTGAACTAAAATATTGAACCAAAAAAGTTACAAATTCTTTCTCTCCACAACTTTCCTGCTCTGCAAGATCAGCTTGAGAGTTTTAGTTATACACTTTCAGGTTTAGATGAAAATGCTATTTTTATACATTATTTCTATGTATATAAATTGAAAATATCAGTAAGATAGTACATTATATTGTATTGCCAGAAATTAATTGTACTTTAAAGAGAACAGGAACTCTGCCTCCTGGAAGAAATTTGGTTTTATTTAATGTAAAATGTAATTTATTCTCTAAGTTTGCACACTCAACTCAAGGACATTACTCAGCAATAATTTAAATGCTTAGCAAGTTTTCACTGTTACAGGATGTTTCTTCAACAATTGCCAAGTTTTTAAGACTTATTTTCACAAACGTATTTAAATTTCACCAGACCTACAATCATAAAACCCAAGAAATTTTAGAAAACAGAAAGAGGCTATATAATATGGAAATACTTCATTCTATTGAGATTATCACTTCAGTAAAAACCACTGATAGTGTTCATTAACTAAGCAGACCATTGCCTTTTCAATGTCCTTTTATAACTCCCCCTATTTAAAGGCATCATATGAACTACCAGGCAGAAACTATCACTCTATGATGACTCAGTACTGGATAATGATACTGTACCTGCCTTTCAACATGTCAGGGGCAAAAAATAAAGGGAATAAAACACCCTTTTCTATGGTCTTTTTTGGAATTTGAATTTTAAATACTGTTTATAATTCAACATAGAAAACAATTTCCTCTACTTTTATGATGATGAATACAAAGACAAATTCCAGAAGGAATTCCAACAGTGTGTATTACCATCCCCCTTGAATTCCAATTTTCTTTACAAAGGTTTTACCAAGTATCATAGACCTGAAATGTTAAATTCAATCCTAGGAAAAACATTGTCCAAAATCTTGCATCCTGAGATACTCATTCCAATAGGAGGATAAAATCAAAAGTTAAGGGTGTTCAAAATAGACTATGAAAGAGAAATTTTTAGCATTTTGTTTAAGTGTAAATTAGTTTTTTACACCACCAGCTAGTTAATTTTGTATGTCAATAGTATTCTGGATTTTTTTCATGGAGAAAAGGAGGCACAAGGGGGTTCTTACTGATCTCCACTAATGCCTAAAAAGGAGCTGTAGTGAGGTGGGGGGTTGGCCTTTTCTCCGAGGTAACAAGAGATGGGACAAAAAATTGCATCAAGTTTCATCAGGGGAGATTGTAGATTAAGAAAAGTTTCTTCACTGAAAGGATGCTTAGGCACTGGAAGAGGTTGCTCAGGGTTGCACCATCCCCAGAAATGTTCAAAAACATTTAGGTGCAGTACTTGGACAAATGGCTTAGTGGTGAACACAGCAGTGCTTGGTGAAAGCGTGGACTTGAATAGCTTTGAGATCTTTTCCAATCTTAATGATTCTATTATTCTATGAATACAAGATCCTTTCCCATTCCACGGATTTTTAGAGAAATTGCATAGTGTAAAGGAGATTAGTAATAATTACATAGACTATAGTGTTGTCTAGTTCTTTCATAACTGGAAACAGATTTGAGTAAAGCCTAATATAAGAGCAGTAGGAATTAATTTTACTTAGGACTACTCTATAATTTTCCTGATACCTGTATCCCCTTCACTTAATATTCCGACAACAAACATTTTTCTGTTCTTACTGAATCAAAACCTTTGTCAATCTCATAATATTTCTTCAAAAGATACAAAAAAATGCCCACAGAAGAAATCAAAAAGTTCCTTAACTGAAAACCCATCCAGGGTTGTCAAAACACTGCAATTTGGGATTCCCTATCACAGCAAAGAACCCGTATTTACATGACAATACTATTAGAAGTTTTCTATTACAGATTAATTTTTTTCTTGCTGTATTAATTTGTTATCTCCTTTTGTTTATATGCTGGAAGGTTTATATGCTGGAATGGCTATATCTGAACTTTACAGCAAATGCTCTTTAATTCCAGTTTTCATGATATTCAGATAAAGAGATTGCAGTATGTTATTATTTACCAGTGTGCATCCTCACTTGCCCCTTAACTGCTTGCCTTTAAAAGTAGTATCAGATGTATAGAGAAATCAGAAAAGGAGCTATGGTATACTTTACTAGGTCCTAAAATTTTGATAGTTTAGGAAGCAGTAGTATGGGATCTATTAAAGAATTTGTCTATGTAACAAACTTGTACTATTAGGTTATGTTAAAATTTTGTGTTTCTGCACTCTGCCCAATTATTTTTGTTTAATTTGTGCATTTTGTCACGGCATCCTTGTATTTTTCTTGCACATTCTTGTTTTGTATAAGTTCTCTAATTTGCCAGGATTGTTGTAAATTCTAATCTTATCCTCTGGAGCATTTACAATCCTGCCCAGCTATCCATCAGTCACAGATTTTTAAAGCTTATGGTTTCTTCTGTCATTCAAATCTCTGTTCTTTTAGACGCTGAAAAACAACATGGCCAAGACAGCCCCCTGTGGAACTCTCCAGCTGAAATGATTAATAATGATTCCTCATTAACTGAAAGTAATTTTTTCAAACAGTTGGTGGCTACATCTCATCCACATTTTACTAGTCCACTTAAAAGAATGTAGTAGGACACCCTAGAACCCCCTTAATGAAAATGTAATTATTTAATTTTTCCTTTTTTCCTCATCATGGAAAAGATCATGTTTTAGCAGTTTGTAAATAAATTACACTGTCAAAAACATAAAAAAAACATTTCAGAAAAAGTAATGCTCTCATAATTATCACCATTTATAAACAGTGTGAATCTTCTTCAAACTGCACTGACATTAATATCAGCTTTCAGCACCATATTGGTAATTTTAAATTCAAAGTTGCAGGTGGCTTGTCACTTTAGTTATACATTCTGTCATAAATGATTATCTATAAAATCTGTATTGTGAGTTACAAATATATATACAGGTACCTATAAACATTACACTGTAAATATAACAAATAATGACAAAAATATTACAAATAATAACAAAAACTTCTTCATACGCCTATGACCATGCAATTATTTTAAATAGAGTACAAAGGTAAGCACTTCTGGTGAGATTCTATATAATTTTCAAAGAATTCCATTTTAAGAATAACTCATATAAGTTTATTCTAGCATCTTTCATATTTGATTCAGTTCTTAATAACATTTTCAAATCAGAGAAGTCAAACATATTCTCACATGAAAGGGCTGAAGTCCAACAGTACTTAGATTAAAAAGCTGGATTGTTTTTTTCTCTCATGTTGTTTTATGAACTTGCAGGTGTTCACAGAAGTACTGGATATCCAGTTATGTTACCATATTTTTAACATGTAGTTTAAATTTAGACTATTGGTTTATTAACAGATGTATAAAATGCAAATTAACTTTACAGGGAACTAACTTTTTTTTTTTTTTTTACTTATTCATAAACATATAAAGTGAAACTACTAAAGGGAGAATTTTTTCACTTTAAAAAATTTTGGAAAAAATTTTATTGGTTAACAAATTATTCACAAATTGAAAACCTGTAGCTGAGGAAGAACTGGCTTATTCAGATAACCTATGGAATATAGAGTATTAGAACTGCTAAATATCAAATCTAAGACAAATATCACCTTCCAAATATCCTCTGCAACTCTTAACTATTAAAAAAAAATTACATCTTTATCAGAAGACACACCACAAAAAACGTGAAAATCAACAAAAGAATAAGTCTCACTTCATCCAAGATCCAAAGCCATGCTGAATTAATAGTATAAACTTAGTGGTGGAACTTGGGAAGAATGGATATAAAACCTAACTGATTCCACAATTTACAGAATCCAGTTAAAATGCTACTAACAGAAAATTGAATCCATTTTTCTAAAACCAAAAAATAAGCAAACAAGTAAAAAGTTCGTCAAATCTGAAAGAAAAAGAAACCAAAACTGCAACCTAAAAGTTTTTAAGAAAAGACATTGTTTACAGTTTCACAGGAGGAGGAAGTCATCTGATGAGATGAATGAGGGGTTAGATGCTTAGCCTTTTAAACATAGTAGTTCTCTTCATAATGTCCATTTATAAATATAGCTATATTAGTATTGCTTACATTTAACAAGCCAATTTTGGTGTTTCACAGAACCACAGTTTTTAGAGCTGTAAAGGACCATTGGAGGTCATCCAACTCACCTGAAAAGGCAGAGTGACACAGGAATGTGTCCAGGTGGGTTTTGAAGGTCTCCAGAGAGGGAGACTCCAGACCTCCCTGGGCAACCTGGACTACAAGGATCATTGAGTCCAACTCTTCAGTGAATGGCCCATACAGGAATGACCTTGGCATTATTAGCTTCATGCTCAAACAAACTGATCTCCTCTCATGTTGAGGCCTGTTCATCCTTGAGAAGAGATGACTGAGAGCCAAATGTGTATAGGTATCTAAGAGCGGGGAGTCAAAAGGATGAACCAGGCCCTTCCCAGTGGTGCCAAGCAACCGGACATAAGGCAGTGGGCAGAAACTGATGCACAGAAAGTTCCACCTGAACATGAGGGAGAACTTTACTGTGTAGGTGACTGAGCAGTGGGCAGATTGACCAGAGAGCTCGTGGAAGTCTCTCTCACTGGAGATACTCAAAAATCATCTGGATACATTCCTGTGCAATGTGCTCTGCTTGAGCAGGTACAGAAGACCCACTGCAGTCCCTTCCAGCCCATGACTGTCATCAGTTCTGTGTTTTGTGATTCTGTGTTTCTGTGATTCTGTGTTTCTGTGATTCTGTGAACTAGACAGGCAGGATGGTCCCCCTCAATCTGCTGTCCACACTCATTCTGATACACCCCAGGATACTGTTGCCATCCTGACCTTAATGGCACTGCTAGCTTATGGTCAACTTGTGATCCAGAAAGAGTCCCAGGTCCTCTGTAGAACTTCTCTCTAGTAGGTGAACTCTGAAGCTATACTGGTGCTTGAGGTTACTCCTCCCCAAGTGCAGGACCCTATAGTTGTCCTTGTTGAACCTCATAAAGTTCTTTTCCACACAACTTGCCAGCCAATCAAGGTCCCATGGAATGGCAGCACAGCCTTCAGGTGGATAAGCCACTTCCCCCAGTCTCACATCATCAGCATATTTGATGAGTGCTATTCATCCCTTTGTCCATGTCATCTAGAAACAAGTAAACATGACTGGATCCAGTATTGTTCCCTGGGGGAACCCCTGCAACTACACCAGCCTGCAACTGGATTCTACTCTGTTGATCACAACCCTCAGAGTTCTAACATTGAGCCACATTAGAACAGAATATTCAGGAATTCACTTCCTCCATGCCTAGCGCAATATGGCGCTATAATCCTGGCTAGGCCAATATGTAACAATCCTGTTACATAGTTGCTTTCAGTGATAACTTATTCTAAATAAGAAAAAAAACAAAGAAAGAGAGAGACAGTGTAAGAGAGAAATGCCACAAAAAAGACCCCAAACAAATCACACAACGAGAAACAGTATTCTTTTTAAAGAACTTAAATTAATGTCACAGAAATCTGACCTTGTAAAAGAATGATTTATACTAAACCTGATGCAATAATGTTCTCTTATACAATATAAAACTTTCAAAGGAGTCTATAACTGTCCTATGTTTTGTTAACATTTAGTATAAGAAAACAAGCTAGTAGTAATAAAATAGTAGAAATACTAAGGACATGAGAAAAATTGCACAAAAAGTTCCTCTTGAGACTGCAGAATAAGCTAAATGCATGTATTTTATGATCCCTTTTGTTGCGCCCTAGGTTGTATCATTTCAATCCACAGAGGTGTGCTATTGGGAATGAATATATTTTTGTAAAAATATTTTTATTGTGAAGTCCATAAAGATAATTTTAACTGCTGAAGATTCTGTTAGAGCCAACTCAATTTTAATTTCTCTTATATACTAGAATTGTTAAAAATCAGCATACTTGGATGACATAAATATTGACGGGTGGCATGCAGTACTCCTAAAGCAACTATTGAAAATAACAATTGCTGCTGGACTGATTTCTTCTTTATTTAGCTAAAATGTTTTTGTTTATATTTTAATAAATGAGAAAATTTATTCTATCACATCATAAAAGGAGTAGATTTATATATACATATGCATGAAATAGAAAAATTGAAGAGAAAATAGAAGGCTTTAGAGTCAAGGAGTGTAAAGGTAACTGCTACCCATTACTCACAACTGCCAGGTTGATTTTTTTTCTTGGTGCACCTTCCAGTTAAACCAATGCTTCAGAGCTCCAACTTGAAAGAAAAAATGCACTTCTAATACAAAGGGGTTCATGATTTGTCTTCTGAAATTCTACTTTACAAAATGTGAATGTCAAAGGCTAAGATTCACCTAAAGTAGGTAAGTATGTGAGAAAACCATTTTGAAGAACTCAATAAACAGGCTGGTCTGTTCTCATGTCGCAGCTTGTTTTCTCACAATTAACAGAGCAAACTATCAAGTAAAAATTTGGTTATAAATACATCTCAGATTATAATTTTTACTGAAGAATTACAAATACTGGAAAAAATGCACAAATATTCTGTAAAATCCTTTTAGGTGTATACCTGACATTTTTAAAATGTATTTCTCTTGGTAATGAGCTACAATGTTTGAATAACTATAAAATTATGTGGTTGGTAACTCAGAAAAAAATGCACTCTTAAAGTAAAAGCATTTTTCATATATACTCTTCTCAGTACTCTTCCCTGGTGATCTCAAACATTAATGAGAGCTCTGGAGCTATTCTATAAGACTAATGGCTTATGGCATAAGGACATCTTCTTAGTATTCCCTTGCATCTGTTGAAGGATAAAGATATGTATTGGTGGACTGTATCATAAAATGGGTATGTGTTCTTCATCTGTGAATAAACAATAATAGCATACTGGACGTCACTGTGTTTGATGGAACATGTAACATATCACTTTGTTCATTTATGATGAGTGTACCACTCAGTTTCAGTCTAGAAGAGTGAAACTTTTATCACATTTTCATTAGGACAGCTAGAAATGAAATATTTAGATTTTATGGAGTTGCTATCAACAGGGACTTGGAGATTGCTCTGTGTGAGAGTAAATTATTTGCAGTTTGTAGGTGTAGTGGTTTTGGTCTGCCAATGTGAGATTTTCTGGCTAACGCACCAATCTATGTTGTGGGTTAGCATTGGTTAAATAATCAGTGCACTCATTAGAATTACAGTAATTTCACGAATACAAGCCGCACCAATTTGACCAAAATTTTGGTGGAAACCCGGAAGTGCGGCTAATATTCGAGGGCGGCTAATACATGAACAATATTCTAAAAGCTGCCAACACGGAAGTGAGAGCCCGCGGCAGCCCCAAGCCAAGTTGGAGCCCGGCCGGCCCCGGCTGAGGTGGGAAAGCCTGGCAGAGGCGGGGCCTGCAGTGTGGGGGGCGGGCAGCTGAGCCTGAGCCAGCAGGGCGGGGGAGCCCGGGAGAACTGGGGCTAGCAGTGCAGGGGAGCATGGCAGAAGTAGGAAGCCCAGCGGGTGGGGCTGCCTGGCAGCGGGGGAAGCCCAGCAGAATCGGGGCCAGCAGTGTGGGGGAGCCCGGCGGTGCGGGGGCCTGCAGTGCTGGCCAGGGCGAGCAAACACGGCGGCGGTGCAGACGGGAGTGGGCGGCCGGCGAGCCTGGCGGCGGCAGCGGCGGCTGGCCCGCCGGCAGGGCGAGCAAACGCGGCAGCGGGGCGGCTGGCGTGCCTGGCAGCGGCGGTGGCGGCTGCCCCGCTGGTAGGGCGAGCAAATGCAGCAGCGAGGCGGTGCTGACGGGAGAGGGGGGCCAGTGAGCCCGGCGGCGGCTGCAGCACCACCCGGCCGGCCCCATCGGCAACCATGAGTGGGCCGAGCCTTCCTGGCCCCGCCCCGAGCCAGTAAACCCCGCTATGCCGCGATCCTGTTACTAATTGGCCAATTTGTGAAAGCTGCGTACAGATTCTCGCTACGAACGAAAGTGTGGCTAATATTCGGGGTGCGGCTTATCTATTGACAAAGACAGCAACATTGTCGAGACACCGGAAGTGCGGCTTATACTCCGTGCGGCTTGTATTCGTGAAACTACTGTATTTACTCATTTCTTGCTGTGAGATAGGATTAGGAGGAAAGCAAAACATACTCAAACTTTGAAGTGTATAAAGAAAACTTTTATTACTAGAAACTATAAGGAAAAATAATAAAAATCAGAATAAAACTTTTTCTTTCCCCCACAACCTCTTTTCTTTTACACTGACAACTTACAGAAATAAATCAGTCAATTTATCATCTTTAAAAGCAATAGTCTTTCACCAGTTTACTTGGGAGAGGAGACTTTTAAGTTCATGGAGATTTTTACACAAGAAACAGTTTTCTCATGGCCTCGATCACACATTTATTAGCTGCAGTTTTCCCACAACCATTATTGAGCACCTGTCAACCTATGGGGCACACTTTAAGGATTATAACAGTTCAAAGAAAAGCTCTCTTAATCTTTGAAAACAGATTTTTCTTCTTCTTCTTCCAGAGGGTGAAATTTTCATCTCCTCTCTATTCAAATTTATGGGATTACAGTCATTTTAACATCTGCTTGCTCTAGCACCAATGCTTCTCCTCATAGCTACAGTTAAAACATTCATCCACCCCATAATCTCAATGTATTATAGGGAAATTAGAGTTTTTCTCCATAGTTTAAAAGAAGAGAAATTTCAGTGCATGACTCTCCTCCTTCCCTCATCTGGGACCTAACTCTTGGTCTGACCTCGATGTTTTCATGTTGTTTCTGTGCTTTTCTTCATTTTGGAAGAAACTTTCACTCAGGAGAGAGAACAAAGTATCTTCAAGACTCTTCTGGGCAGTAAAAGAGTTAATACCTTGCTCCGGCAGCGGATGTTTATGCGATTTCTTTCAGTTGGCCACCTGGAGCTGTTTATGATGCGGAGTCTTTCAAGGCCACGCTGGGGCTGGGCTAGGATTGTAAGGGCACAGTTAGAAAGCGGTGGTAGTTTTTTTTGCTCCATGGCTGTTTTCTGGTGTTTGTTGCGTTCAATTCCAGCCGCGGGCTGACGGTTTTACGCTGCCCAGCAGGGAAGGTTGAGGGGGGCCTTGCCAGAACGGGGCCCAGCAGTCTCTCCCCAAGGCCCACTCCGGACCAGCAGCAGGGCGGAGTTCTGCCGAGCCAAGGGCTCCGTGGCTGCACTGGGACATGGGAGCTAGATCTTAGCAAATGAGCAGGCCTCCCCTCTCCTTTTCTATCAGGAGCCCTGGTCAAAAATGGGGCCCGGCGGGCTTCCCGAGCCCTGCGTCAGAGCCCGCCTACCCTACCCGGCCCGGGCCATGCAGAGAGCCAGGGCTGGTGCTACATTCTGAGAAGCCAGAAACAAATGGCTTTCCCAGCGTAAACAAAAAAAACCAAAAAACCAAAAAAACAACAAAACCCCCCCCAAAAACCAAAAAACAAACAAACAAAAAAAAACAACCAAACAAAAAAACCCCAAACAAACCAAAATACAAAAAAACCCCAGAAAACTTCATTGGGTTGTCTTTAGCATGAAACCAGCACAGCAGGTTAAAAAATGACAGTAATGTATTTAAACATCTTTTTCATTTGGAAAATGTAGGAAATAGGGTGGTTAGTTTGTAGAAAAAGCATGCAATACAAAGTTCTTGACATTATTGTAGTTAATGGAGAAGTGTGGAGTTTTTGGGGTTTTTTTTGTCAAACAGGCACAGCGAACAGAACGATGAACAGCATGTCTGTTGTGTTCAATTCAGAGTTGTTTGCTATGAAATGCAGCTCTAAATCCTACTGGTAACAACTGAAATTTGGATTTTTCCTCAACCCAGACTTGTCCTGATGCCTTTTGAGGAACAAATAAACCTTTCTCTGAACAAACATACACCTCAAATCTCCACAAATTATTGTGCAGCAGAATTCCTTTCATTCGGATGTCTCTTACATTTATAATTCATTATTTCTCATGGTAGAAAATTATACTCATTGCTATTTGCATCTATATTATATATTTCAGGTAGATTATGACAAGGAAGATTTTTGTCCTTTTATTAGAGTCAACAGCCTAAGCTTTCATCCTTATGTGATGAAGTCTTTTTGAAAACACTGTTGAGGTGAAGGAAAAATTGAATAATTGGCACTATCTGATTGGATAAATGTTCTTTGATCTGGAAAGCAAAGAAGCAGTAGACAAACTTTTTCACATAACTAGTGTGAACTTTGCTCTTCCTTAAGACATCTGAGGTAGGAGACCAGAAGATGATGGAAACGTTGGTGAGAGCAGCTAACTGACATTAGGTGGCAAGAGAGTCACAGAATCTGACCTAGAGCCACATTATCAGTATATGCCTGTTGCCCCACATACAATGTGATAGATAGCCAAAGCAATAGTTCTTGCAACGCACATCCACAGGCATCCAATGCTCTGCTGAGGTGAAACCAAGAGAGCACAGATGTTGCCAACCCAGCAGATGCAATACACCAGTGATTAGCCTGAGTGTCCTACTCCTGGGACTCTGGTGCTGTGTCTGGGCTGGTCACAGCCACTGGGCCTTGGCTCATGTTGAATGTGAAGTGTGGGAACTGGCTGTGGAATAGAAATATTGGAAATGAAACTGCAGTTCACCAGATGTAAGTATCCTGCCCAGGAAATTAACATCTGATCATGTCTCTGAGAAAGCAGTGGTGTTCTGTTCCCACAGCTGTCCCACCTACACTCTGAACCACCAAGAGAGTATTAGAGACAAAGCAGTCTGTTCCTCCAATGTGGTCAATTGTATTCAAACATCTCCAAGGAGGAAAATTCCAGAATTTCTCTAAGCTATTTGTACTAGAGGTAAATCACATTTAAATGTAAAGCTTTTTCTAATATCTAGCCATAATTTGTTGTGTTATATATATATTTTTTTTTAAATATTACCATTAAATAAGATTAGGTAGAGCTTGGCTCTGTCTTCTCTGTTCCTTTCTACCAAGTAAGGGCCCTCCACAATGTTATTCCTTCCCAGAATGAACAGATACAGTTCTGGAGCTTCTTATGATTTCCCCCAAGAACTGCTGGCTGGTAACTTCGTAGTCTCCAGCCTGTGGCTGTGGCTTCTTTGCTGCCTTGGAGTCTTGTCTCCCTGAAAGCCACCTTGCCATCCCTGGGGTATTTTCTGCTCCTCTAAAGCAGTTGTGCCTGACTTGTTTTGCTTCTATGCTTTATCCATTGCAGGGGCTGAGCTTTACATTTGCTTTTGTTAAATGCTTTCATTAAACCTGTGGGAAATTTAGAAATTACTTAAAGTAGGACACTGCTCATAAAGCATCATAGAAGAGTGTAATTTGGAAAAGATCCTTAAGTTCACTGAGTCCAACTGCTAACACAACACTGCCAAATCCTCAATTAAACAAGCTCCATAAACACGGTGTCTGTACATCTTAGGTACTTTCAGGGATGGTGATTCCATCACCTCCCTGGGAAGCCATTCCAAAACTTTTTCCCAATAGCAAGTCTAACCTTCCCTCATGCAACTTGAGATCATTTTGTTTTCTCATATTACTTGTTACTTGGGACAAGACACCAAGCTCCATGCTGCTGCAGCCTCCTTTCAGGTATTTACAGGACAGTAAGTCCTGCCCTCAGCCTCCTTTTCTGTAGGCCAAACAAAACTCCCTCCCCCAGCCCCTGCTCATAGGACTTGTGATCCAGAGCCTGCTCCAGTGTCATTGTTCTTTGGACATACTCCTTCACCTCAGTGTCTTTCCTATAGTGAGGAGCCTAAAACCTAACACACGATTAGAGGTGGAGTCTCCCACCAGTTCCAAGTACAGTAATTTCACGACCATAAGACACACCGGACTATAAGGCGCACCCCCCAGGAGCCGGCACATTTCGCAACTTTGTAGATCAGATAAGGTGCACCGGACTATAAGGCACACTTTTTTTTTTGCAGCGAGGAGCCGTGCGGCGCGCAACAAAGTAACGAATTGCTGGCAGGTGCTCAATTTGCAAACATTTTTCAAAGATTGGTGTAGCCTTTAAATGCAGCCCCAGGCGCCCTCCCCGTACAGCGGGCCCCGGCACTCCCGCCCGCCCCCGGCGCCGGCTGGCACAGCTCACGGCACCCGGCTCCCACCACACGACTGTGCTGCATCCTGGCTTCCCTGCGACCGGCGGTGACAGCACTTCCCATTGCTTTCCTGTGGCCGCGCCGCTTCTCTCCGCTTCTCCGGGGCTGCACCACTTGTCACCGCTTTTCGGTGGCCGCGGGGTCTTCCCCGCCGCCGCTTCTCAGTGGCCGCAGAGGCTCGACCAGCACCGCAATTTGACAGCCGCAAGGGGCTCGGCCACTGCCGCGATTTGGCAGCCACAAGGGGCCTCCCCGCCGCCGCTTCTCGGCAACCACAAGGGGCTCGGCTAGTGCCGGGATGCGGCAGCTGCGGGGGCTTCCCCGCCGCCGCTTTTCAGTGGCCACAAGGGCTTCACCGCCACCGCTTTTTGGCTGCCGCGGGGGCTCCGGCGGTGCCACGATTCGGCGGCCATAGGGGCTCGGCTAGCGCCGGGATGCGGCGGCCGCGGGGGCTTCCCCACCACCGTGATTTGGCAGCCGCAGGGGCTGCCCCGTCACCGCTTCGCCGCCACCACTTTTCGGCGACCACAGGGGCTTCACTGCCGCCGCTTTTTGTCGGCCGCAGTGGCTCAGCTGGTACTACCTTTTGGCGGCTGCAGGGGCTTCGCCGCCGCTGCTTCAATGCCACTGCCGGGCAGGCTCTGCTCGGGACTGTTGCGGGCTCGCACTTCTCATTCCCTCCGCGCCCGGGCCAGGGCTGCCCGGGCTCTTGTTTCCCCCTCGCCCGGGCCAGGGCCAGCACCGCCCGGCTTCTTGTTCCACCCGGGCCCGGGCCAGTGCTGGATCCCTCCCTCCCCTCTTGGCTGCTGCTGGCTGTGGCCACCCGCTCCCACCCCACCTCGCAACTTGGCGCTCCCGCGGCACCGCCCCCCCATTGTGGCTCGCACTTCTGGTTTGGCAAATTTCGCAACTTTGTCCATCAGATAAGGTGCACCGGACTATAAGGCACACTTCCGGTTTCTGGGAAAACATTTAGTCAAAAGGGTGCGCCTTATAGTCGTGAAATTACTGTATCAAGAGAAGATCACTGCTGTGATCCTGCTGGCCAGACTGTTGCTGAGAGGAACCAGGATGCCATTGACCTTTTGTGGCTTTTTGGCCACCTGGGCACTGCCAACTCATGTTCAGTTGCGGTCACCAGCACCCCCAGGTCCTTTTCCTCTGGGCAGCTTTGCAGCCACTCTGCCCCAGCCTATGGCACTGCCTGGTCTTGTTGTGACCCAAGGACTGGATCTCATCTGTTGTACCTCACACCATTGGCCTTAGCCCATTGATCCAACCTGTCCAGAGCCAGCCTACCCTCCAGCACATCCACCCTCCCACCCAACTTGCTGTTACCTGCAAACTGATTAAGGGTGCACTCGATTTCCTCATCCAGATCACCAATAAATATATTCAACAGGACTGGCCATGATTCTGATCTTACATTTGACCACCTTATAATTTAAATGTTATTAATTACACCACATAACAGTGGATTGTTATATTTCATTAAAACTTACCAACTATCCAACAATAAGCAACGTTCCTTTGTTTTCTATCACTTAGATAATTTACTAGTTTTCCACTTTCCTAAACCTTGATTAAAATCTTGAATGTTTTCATTTATTGTTTTTAGATCTAACAGCATTAAACGTTAATGTTTTGTTGAGAGGTAAAGAGAAACAATCTTCATTCTACACACAATGATTATGCAAGTCTTCAGCTTTTCTGTGGCTCCTGAGAGTAGGATTTCTAATTTTAATATCTATAGAAATTCTACCAGCCTCGACTGTAAAATTTGAAATTTAGATGCAAGCTTTTTCCCAGATAATAAATTCCAAGGGAATGTGAATCCTAAAGCAAGTAGTTGCCTCAGAGTACATGCTGAAGCACTATACCATGAGTATAAATTATCAAATAATGGAAAATAGGTGTATTTTTAAAAGTGTTTTATATGCACTTTTTGATATATATTCATACAATTGACAGAACAAGTGGCAAATGCTGTGCTTTTGTCTTTTATGTTAAAACATAGAAATCGGTGAAACAATTATGTCTATACTTCACTTACATGATTTAGTAATTCCTTGATCTGAACTAGAAACCAACAAGATGTCTGAAAAGTGTTTCACACTATCAATCCACAAGTTCTATTTTACCTACCAAGGAAGTAGATGATAATAAACCTTGTATTTGTGTGTGAGCGAGGGTGTGTGGTGACAAGAAAGAGAAAGGGAGAGTGCCATTATAACACAGTATAACATAAACATCGATTGGAGGCCAAGTCAGCAAATTTTCCATCAGAACCCCACCAGTAAGAAATCATTCCCAGGTCAAAAGTCAAAGAAAGAATTCAGAGCTCCTCAGTGCAAGAAGATGAAGTTATTCTGGAATTCTTTCTAGAAATTGTATATATGCCTCTTTGTTTCCCAGAAATCTTCTAACTCACTTGAAATGCATTTAGGAAAAATGCCTGGAGAGGTGGTTCATGACGCTTAACTCACACTTAAACACATTGTGTGCCAACTTTGGGGTTATTTATGTAATGTAGTCTCAATTTTGTAGAGATTACATTAAAGAAAAAAAGCTTATAAATGTGAATAACAGTGCTCTAAATCTGATTCTGCTGATTCTGATGCTCTGTGCTATTGGATAGAATTACTTGAAATTTGTATGTATTCTACACCAAGCTTCTTCCCTTATTTTGAGGAATTTACTTTCACTAGGAGAACAAAAAAATGGTATAAGTTTTTTCATCAATGAAGTAAAATATTTAAATATTAATGAGGGCTAATGATGCTAGAATCCGACTATATCAGAAGTAGCGGTATGTTCTGTTTTTAAAATGAACACATTTGTTTTTAATTACAAAAATACTTTTATTTCTATGTTGAAGTGCTTCAATTAATTTACTATATGATATTCTGACAAAAGAGGCAATATTGTCCTGTTATTACAGAACAGGAGAGTTGTTCATTCAAATAATTTGAATCATGATTTTGTCTATTAGCCTTCTCACTGTCAAACTGGGATTAATGCTCATTGTATTAAAAGATGAAGAGCTGTGAAATGCTTTCTGTTTAGAAGCATTACAAGTATTAAAATTGTATTTTATTAAAGCTGAGATACATTTTTCCTTCCAAGCTGTCTTCATTAGCAGAGGAATCTATAAAAAGAAAGTTTAAAGAATACTTTTAAATATTTACGTTGCTCTGGTGTTTGTAGAGAAAGCACTTTTAATAAACAGGTAACGACATGTATATCTGTCTGCCCACATAATTTTCAGATGGGATAAAGAGACCATACAGTCTGATGTTGATTACAAATTTGAGACAACAAATAGCACAGCCTTAAGAAAGAAGAGGTAACCTTCCTAGAGGCAACCATAAGAAAAGGTTGTAGAGGGTGCTTGTTTTTTTTCTGTGTGCAGTTGTTTATTAATCTGCTGTAACATTTTTGTGCAACAAACAAACAAACTAAATCACACAAGTTTAGGGTATTTTATGTCTTCTTAATTAAGACATAGGTCAGTAAAGATAAAGTAAAATGACTGAATAACATGTAAAATATTGCAAGTGGATGACTCATCATTATCTCAAGAGACAAACATTTATAAAAATACTTAAGATCTTAATTGAATCAAGAAAAAAGAAAGAAAATAGAATATGTAAAACATACACACAGAAATGCTATACCATCATGCAGGTCAACAAGTATATGCAAATATGCTCATTTGATTTCACAAAAATGGTACTTCCAAAAGTGAAAATGAAAGATGTCTAATTGAGTTCCAAAACTCTAAGTATATGTAGAAGCAGTATCAGACATAAAAGTCATGGTATCAAAGCACTTCTATTAGGAAGTGAAGAGTCACCTGCTTCATATTCTTATATATGTATATCCTGTGCGTTATTTTAATTTACTTTAGGCACTAGATACATGGAGATATAATGCTTTTAATGTATCTTCAAAGTGTAGAACAAAACACTCCCTTGTGTGTGTGTATTTCATATGCAGAGCTGTATTAGAAATATTAACACAACATTAAGCAATAAATTCACTCTCAAAAATTTCTGTAACTCTCCTTTTGGACATGAGGCTTAATAACGTCAAGTGCAAGGTGCTGCGCCTGGGTCATGGCAATCGCTGGTATCAATACAGGCTGAGGCATGAATAATTCAAGGACTTAGGGGTAATGGTTGATGAGAAGCTAAACATGACACAGCAATGCATGGTTGCAACCTAGAAAACCAATCGCACCATGTACTGAGCATCATGAAAATGGGGAACAGGGAACAGTGGAGTGAGACCAGTGAGAGGCACAACTCTGCAGACACCAAGGTAAGTGGAGAAGGAGCAGGGCAGATGCTCTGGGTACTGGAGCCCACATTCCCACCACATTAGTCTGTGGTGCAGCCCATGGTGAAACAGCTGCACTCCTGCAGCCCGTGGAGGACCACGGGCAATCCATGGAGGAGACCTATGCTGGAGCAAGTGGATGACTGAAAAAGAGCTGTGAGCCCTTGGGAAATCCACACAAGAGCAGGCACCTGGCAGGGACCTGCAGACCTATGGAGGGATGAGCCCTTGATGGAGCAGGTTTTTTGGTAGGAATTGTGGCCTTCTGGGGAACCCACCGTGGAGCAGGCTGTGCCTGAAGTAGTGCAGGGTGAAAAAAACTGACAGAGGTTGGAGCAGTTTTTGGAGAACTTTTCCTTGTGGGACGGACTCACATTGAAGAAGTTTGTGCAGAACTCTCTCCCATGGGAAGGATACCACACTGGAGCAGGTGAAAAATCCCTCTCCCTGAGCAGCAGCGCAAACAGTGTGATGAACCGACCATTCCCTGTCTCCCTGAGGTGGAGGAGGGGCAGAAAGGGCCTGAGAAAGACCAAGCAGTAGGGGGAAAATGTTCTCAAGATTTATTTTACTTCTCAGTCTCCTGCTCTGATTTTGTTAAATTCAATTTATTAAGTTTAATCAATATCCCAAGGTGAGTGTGCTTTGTCTGTGGCAGTAATTAGTCAGTGACTTCTCCCTGTCCTTATCTCAATGTGTGAACAGGTCATTATATTTCTTCTCCCTGTCCAGTTGCAAAGGAAAATGATACCGTAGTTTTGGTGGGTGCCTGCATCTAGACATGATCAACCCACTCCACTCACTCTGCTTCCTGCTGTTTCACACCGTTGTTTCTAATGATGCTCCAGTTTCACAACTCCTTACTCAGGCCCAGAAAAGCAGCATGAATCCTGAAAGTAATGTCAAGTACAAATTGGAAGGTACTTCATGAATATAAAACTATGACTAGGAATTAGACTATGCTTTCCAATTAAAAGCTAGGAGATAGGAGTTCACCCAAAAATACCACATTCTCTCCCTCTCCTACCTGCTTAGTCTGGTTTAGAAAGAAGACCCTGAGATGTGATATTTCCATGTTTTCCTTATGTACAGTAGTTTCACGAATACAAGCCGCACGGATTATAAGCCGCACCCCCGGTGCCTCGACAATGTTGCTGTCTTTGTCAATAGATAAGCCGCACCCCGAATATTAGCCGCACTTTCGTTCGTCGCGAGAATCCGTGCGCAGCTTTCACAAATTGGCCAATTAGTAACAGGATCGCGGCATAGCGGGCTTTACTGGCTCGGGGCGGGGCCAGGAAGGCTCGGCCCACTCATGGTTGCCGACGGGGCCGGGTGGCCCAGCTCAGCGCCACGGCTCGGCGGGGCTGGCCGGGTGGTGCTGCCGCCGCCACCGGGCTCGCTGGCCCCCCTCTCCCGTCAGCACCGCCCCGCTGCCGCTTTCGCTCGCCCCGCTGCCGCTTTCGCTCGCCCTGCGCCGCGCCTCGAGAGCGCCGCGCCCGCCCCGCCCCGCGGCGCTTTCACGAGCGGCGCTTTCGCGAGCGGCGCTTTGGCTCGCCGAGTGGCGCTTTCGCGAGCGCCGCTTTGGCTCGCCGAGCGCCGCTTTCGCGAGCGCCGCTTTCGCTCGCCGAGCGCCGCTTTCGCGAGCGCCGCTTTCGCTCGCCCCGCCGGCAGGGCTGCCGCCGCTGCCACCAGGTTCGCCAGCCACCCCCTCCCGTCTGCACCGCCGCCGCGTTTCCTCGCCCTGGCCGGCACTGCAGGCCCCCGCACCGCCGGGCTCCCCCACGCTGCTGGCCCCGATTCTGCTGGGCTTCCCCCGCTGCCAGGCAGCCCCACCCGCCGGCCTTCCTGCTTCTGCCATGCTCCCCTGCACTGCTAGCCCCAGTTCTCCCGGGCTCCCCCACCATGCTGGCCCGGGCTCTGCCGCGCCCCTGCCCCGCCCTGCTGGCTCAGGCTCTGCCGCCCGCCCCCCACACTGCTGGCCCCGCCTCTGCCAGGCTTTCCCACCTCTGCCGGGGCCGGCCGGGCTCCAGCTTGGCTTGGGGCTGCCGCGGGCTCTCACTTCCGTGTTGGCAGCTTTTAGAATTTTGTTAATAGATTAGCCGCCCCGGAATATTAGCCGCACTTCCGGGTTTCCACCAAAATTTTGGTCAAATTGGTGCGGCTTGTATTCGTGAAATTACTGTACCTGTTTGCTGTGATCTCTTTCACAATGTGAGAGTTTTTCTTGGAGTTCAACCAGCTACTCTCATTATTCCATGGGATTCAATGCTTATATCATATGAAAAAGATAAACACTCAAGAACAATAAGGAAAAGGTAGGGGAACTGAAAGCCATGGGTGTGGCTCTAGACTGTGTTTTCAGTAGTGAAACATATTTTAAACTAGAATATTATTTTGTTATGAAATTGTACAATTATAATAAATAATTACTCTGCCTACTTATGTCTTTTATCCAGTATTTTATAAATATTATACTCATTTTAAATGCATTATTTTAGGAGTTCCTCATATTTCTTCAAGCTTCTTCTATACACTCTGTTTATATAAGAGGTACAATACACAAGGTATTGTTTTGTAACAAAAACAAAAGTAAGGTTTTGGTTTTTTTTCTGGAAGGGAGTCAAAGGTTACAGTTAACACACAGGAACAGTTGCTCTTTTCACCCCATCAGACTCACTCCATATATCACTAGTGACTTTTTTGCACATTTTTCTTGAAATGGAAAAATTCATGGTGTATGATTGATTTCCAATTCTTTCAGATGATACAGCAACAAATAAGCAGCTGGAGCAATTTAGTCTGAGGTGTCTGTTAAATATCACAAGATCTAACTTGTTACAGAATCAGCCCATTCCCACTCATCTAATACCCAAATTTAACTTCACATAGTGTTTGCATGAACAGTATACAACATGACGGATATGTGCATTAGCAATTAATAAATGAAGATTCCTCATGTTTTTAGTACCGGAGCAAAGCAATATTGTTCTGGAGTTTTTATTATTATTCATGCACTATATTCTTTACATTTGATAAAGCAGAACTTGATGGAAATTTCTAAGCAGACCTTGCAGGGAAGATTATGGTATAATAAAAGAATTATTCATAATTTTCAGTGTTTTCAAATGGTTTTTCATTTCTTAAGACATTGTGAATAACACCATTTCAATTAATAAGTATTTCACTCTTTATAACTAACAGGGTAACAGTTTTTGCTCAATTAAATGTATGAAAGTTCTCTTCTCCAGGCTGAACAGAACAAGCGATTTGATCCACTCATCAAAGGGCTTCCTCTCAAGGCTCTTCTCCACCTTTGTTGCCCTCCTTTGGATACTCTCTAATAGTTTAGTATCTGTCTTATATGCTGGTGACCAAAACTGCACACAACACTCAAGGTGACGCCACACCAGTGGAGAGTAGGTTTTTACCTAGGCTTAAGAGAAGCATTTGACACCATTTCCCATGGCATTCTCCTAGAGAGAGTGGAATGGCTTGGATGAGCACAATGTTTTACTGGGTAAAAGACAGATTGGAGGGCAAGCCCAAAGAGCAGTGGTTAATAGAATTACTTCCATTTGGTGTCAGTCATAAGTGGTGTTCCCCAGGGCTCAGTACTGGGGTCAGCTGTGTTTAATAACTTTGCCAATGATCTGGATGAGGGATCAAGTTTCACCTCGGTCAGTTTGCAGAGGACACCAAACTGGGTGGAAGTGATGATTTGCTAGAGAGTGAAAAGGCTCTGCAGAGGGATCTGAAGAGGGTGGATCAATAGGCCAATGCCACTGGTTGCGTCAGGGGAAGTTTACGCTAAACAATATTAAGCATTTCTTTACCAAGAGGCCAGTCAAACCCTGAAGAGGTTTCTAAGAGTGGTGGCCAGTGCCCCAAGCCTGTCAATATTTAAGAGGTTTAACCTTAGTAATGTGCTTTAACTTTTAGACAGCCCTGAACTGGTGAAGTGTTTGGATGAGATGATAATCATAGATCCCTTCTAAAACTGAATTTTTTTTTTTTCTTTTCTTTTCTTTTTTTTTCTTTTCTTTTCTTTTCTTTTCTTTTCTTTTCTTTTCTTTTCTTTTCTTTTCTTTTCTTTTCTTTTCTTTTCTTTTCTTTTCTTTTCTTTTCTTTTCTTTTCTTTTCTCTTTTCTTTTCTTTTCTTTTTTCTTTTCTTTTCTTTTTTCTTTTCTCCTCTCCTCTCCTCTCCTCTCCTCTCCTCTCCTCTCCTCTCCTCTCCTCTCCTCTCCTCTCCTCTCCTCTCCTCTCCTCTCCTCTCCTCTCCTCTCCTCTCCTCTCCTCTCCTCTCCTCTCCTCTCCTCTCCTCTCCTCTCCTCTCCTCTCCTCTCCTCTCCTCTCCTCTCCTCTCCTCTCCTCTCCTCTCCTCTCCTCTCCTCTCCTCTCCTCTCCTCTCCTCTCCTCTCCTCTCCTCTCCTCATAGTATCTAACTCCTTTTACAACTTGATTTCCAGAGTTCTAAGTTTTTGTTTTTAAGGTTTTGTTTATGCCCGTCACTTGTGTTTCTCATGTACCTTATCTCCTGATCCAACTATCAATTGTTTATTGTCTTGTGCAGAAAATTACTAGTGTTTGTTCTCCATGCTCACATTCCTTATTTTTGGCCAAATGTATTGAATGCTTCAAAACAAAGAGTTTGGGATGTCTGTTTGGATAGGGTAATTCAGCTTCGTTTCTTTACTATTCTCTCATTTTAATTTAAGTATTTAATTACCTAAGAAATTAACATATTGTCTACAATGTGAAAAACCACAATGCCATTTTAGTTTTGAGCACTGTCTCTTGAACTGTCATTAGGCATCACTGAGAGGAGTTTGCTTCACTTCTTTTTGCAGCCCCTTATTGATGTATGATGAAATATGCCTCAGTCTTGACTTCACTGGGCTAAACTCTCCAATCTTTCTCTGCCTCTCTTCATACACCATGTACTCCAGTATCTTAATTATCTTTTTGTCCCTTCACTGGACTTTTCCTAGTATGTCCTGCACTAGAGCACTTAGATCTGTCTTTTCAGGGCTGAAAATACAGTAAGAATCATCTCCCTCAAGCTATAGGCAATGCTCTTTCTAATGTAGCACAAGGGGTCTGTTTTGCCCCAGAAGTTTCTGGCTTATTTTCAATTTAGTATTCACCTATGCTCTCCTATCCTTTTCCACAGAGCTGCTTACAGCTCATCAGCCCCTGACCTGAACTGATGCCTGCAGTTATTGTTCCCCAGGGCCAGGGTTTGGCATTTACTCTTGAGTTGAACTTTAAAGGTTACTCAGAGACTATTTCTCCAGTCTGTCCAGCTGTCTCTGAATGACACACCCGTTTGGTTTATCAGCCACTCCTCCCATTTTTGTATTTTCTGCAAACTTGATGAAAGTACACTCTGTCCCATAGGACAAGTCATTAATGAAGATGTTAAACATCCATGGTAAAAGGAGGGATTATCTCAAAACACAAGGGGTGGGCAGTCTGTTTGGGTAGAGCAATTTAGGATAATTGTGTTTACTTTGTATTTTACTTGATTTAGATGTTAGAGTGCATATTTAGAATAATATCTTTACTCTAAATTCAGAATGGTTAATCATCTGATGGTGTGCATGCAAAAATTCTGTCATACCTCAAACAATACTATTCTGTTCTGATGGCTAATAGATTAATTAATGTCTTTGTTATTTATTATGAATAAATATATGCCTGAAAGAGACACTCGAAAGCAGATTTTTTCCCAAAACATATAGTCACATGGAAAAATATGAAAAACTAGAGTTAGGATAATAAATAGAGTGTTTTATGACTCAAACAGGATACTAATAGACTAATTGATTATATCCCGGTAATATAGTCTTTTAAGTTTGCAGAAATTAATATTGTATAGCAGAAGCAAGTATATTTTGTAAAACTAAACGTAGAACAAACCAGGAAATACAAAAGTGAAAACTAGTAAGTAAACTTAGCTCTACTCACTAGGTTTAAGGCCATTAAATTTACAGAAATTTCACGATTACAAGCCGCGCCAATTATAAGCCTCACTTCCAGGGTGTCAGCAACATTTCATTTTTTCTCCATATATAAGCCACACCAGATTGTAAGCCGCACTTTCGTTCGCAGCGAGGATCCGTGTGCAACTTTCCCAAAGTTACCAAATAGTAACAGAATCGTGGGATCACGGGGTTTACTGGATTGGCCCTGCTCAGGGCGGCCGCCAGGGAGCGGCCCCAGCCCCGCTTGCCGCTGCTGCCAGGAGGAGGGAGAGGGGCGTGCCCGGCCGGTGCCGTGCCCCTGGGGCCAGGCAGCGCTGCCATTGCGCTACCACTGCCCCCCCACCATCCAGGGCCGAGCGGGCTCTGCCTTGGCTCGGGGCTGCTGCTGGCTTGGACTTCCTGGTTGGGAAATTTCCAAAATTTGTTCATATATAAGCCGTTCCTGAATGTAAGCCACACTTCTGGTTTGGGAGCAAAATTTTAATCAAAATTGTGCGGCTTATAATTGTGAAATTACTGGCATATTAATTAGTCCTTTTAGATGTTAAATGCACAAACATTATCTTTTCCTGTCCACATTTCTGGGGTAAAATAGGATCAGAATTTTCCAAAAGCACAAATGCTTGCTCTGGGAATATTTCCAATCAAGAAGACCGCAAAAGTTCTGTGAATCTTACAAGTGGTTTTTTTTGTTTGTTTGTTTGTTTTTTCATTTGAACTTGCCTTTCCTATTTTACCAGCTAAAAGTTTTCTCATTAGACACAGAAAATTAAGCTACATTTTACCCACCACCCAATATCATACAACATTTTTGGTCCTGGGCTGAGTTTCCTGTATTGTAATATTGACTTATTTACTCTATTTGTATTACTGTATTAATAGTAAATATTATTAACTATGGCAGGCGTTTTATCCTGCTGAAAATAAAAGAAAACTTGTTTCTGCTCTGTTACTGTAATATGGAAGCAATATAATCACACCCTCAATCTTTAATTTATCATTTTAACACCATCATATGAAGTACATGCATCCTTAAAATGCAAGGGCAGTCTCCTAAATATAGAGAAATTAAAACTATTTTCTCCACAACTGCACTGTCAGAACCTGAACACAGGCTCCTGGGAATGAGACAGAGCCTATGCCAACCACCTTTTATATACGTGATCTGAAAGAAAGGGGAAGGAAAAGAGCATCTCTTAGAAAAAGATTTGGAAGCTGTCATCCTGAATGATGAATCACAATACTTTTAGGAGAGAAAAATCTCTCCCACAATCAGCTTGGCAGTGATGCTGAAAGAAATCTAGTCTAATATTAATCTTTAATGTCTAACTCCTACACTCCACTCTCAACAATTTCAGTGGAAATTAGTAACCTGCAGGAGCATCAGGTTTAGGGCTTTTTTGGGTCACCAGATCTCCCTCATTTTTCTGCATACATGTGTTGGAGTGCACTTGTATTCTTGTTTTGATTTGAGGAGGCACACTATGCTTTGGCAAAATGACATCTCATTAAAAATAAGAAATACTTCACTCCTCAGTAGTCTGATAACTTCTCTGTCATTTCACAGCTCTTCTTCTGAGCTCTATATGCTGATTATGCTGTTCCAAAATGACTGTCAACAGGGGAAAGGACTAAGTATTTTGGGATTTGAGCTACCAACCTTTCTGTTAGAACTTAAATCTTAAATCCTCCAGTTGGCAAGGCAACTGGAGGAAATTTGGAAATTATTTTTTAAAGAAAACAATGATAAGATGGTGGCATACATTTTAATCACATTCATTTCTTTGTATCATGTTGAAAAAGCAAAAGTAATCTCTGTTATAATAACCTTTCTCATGCTGCAAAACAGCAAAATTCTACAGCTCAAATGTTCCCATAATTATTTTTGAGCCTTTCCTGCTGTGAGAAGCAGTTTCCCTAAGTCCTTGGCCTGGAGGTCTGTCAGCAGCAGTTCACAGCCTACAAATCAGAAAGTTAAAAAGATAGCAACATTTATACTGTTGGCTAATTGGTCCTCAAGGTCGAAATTCCCTTAGAAAGGGGGAGCATTTTCTCATTCTCTCTATGTTTCATACTTCAATTCAAGTTTGGGGTTTTTTGGGTTTTTTTGTTTGTTTTTTTGGGGGTTTTTTTCGGTTTTTGGTTCTTTTTGTAGCTTGTAAGCACTCTCACCTCATAATTCATCTAGTTTGCCATCAATTGTTAAATCACAGATATACTGGTGGTTTGTTGTACACACATCTCAGTTGCTATCTCAAAAACAAAAAGGGCTAATTTGAAATGAAGAAATTCAGCTAAAAAGCTGAAGGGTTTTTTTATATTTTATAATTTCTTATGTTTAGAGATGCAACTTTTTCTTCATCTCTATTTGCAGTCTCATTCTTAGCACTTCTTATTCCATTTTTGCTCAAGAAACACAATGCAGATGGTTCGACTAATGTGTCCCCTTTTTCTCTTGGATGTCACAAAATTCAGAAAAATAACAAAGAAAATGTTACTCTTCATTCTTGCATGTATAATCCCAGATACTGATAGTTTCCACATCCCTGAAGGAAATGGCTTTTGTGTGAGGGTGAAAATAATAAAATTATCTTTGTGAAGTTTGCTGTAAAGTCATGGACACCTTTGGAGATTAAAATAACATTTTTGAATTGCACAAAGAAGCTGAAGGGGAATACATAAAGGACAGAGGCCATGTTCTTGGAAGTAAATCTGATATCTGATAATGGGAAAGGAAATTACTTATGATGTCGATATTTGAGATTATCTCACTGTCAAGGCAAAAAGACTGGAGAATAATATGCATTAGCACTAGTAATACAAAATTAGCCAATGGTGGATAGGGAAAAAGCCCCAAAACAACACAACACTTTTCCCTTTACTAGGAAGTGCTATGGGCTGTCTTGGAAGTTTGACTTCTTATTTAGAGCTTTCTCTAATATTTCTGCCATTGTCACAGCTTTCTAACTTTTCTCACCAAATTAAATTAAAGGGATAGTCCTAGTAGGAGTAACACAAGAAAATTTAGAAATATGATAAAAAAACTTCACCGGCACAATTAATAAAAATGAAGGATTTTCTTAATTTAATTTCACTGATCAGTTGAGACAGAGATTTAACTTGCAAATTTCTTCCTGTTTCATTAAGTTTAAATTACAGAATAGCCAGTCTGCCTGTTATTCTGTGGAGAAGAGGAGATCATTGAACATTTTATGCTTTTACTTTTCAAGATGTTTGTCATGATGTTCCCTAATATCCTTATAGTTATATTGGTGAAATAATTGGAAATATAATTGGTGAAATGGATTAGAAGGGGAAATAAGAAGGATGGTGGGGAAATTAGAGGGATGGTTGGAAAATCAACAGGCAAAAATCATTGTGATGAACCCAGCTGTAGACCAGTTAGTAGTGCTGTGTCTGAAGGTTTGATTCTAAAAGCAAATACTGCTTGATGTCTTCATCAGTTAAATGAATCATAGTGCATTTTCAGCAATTTCAAGATGACAGAGTGAAGTGAGTATTCAATGTGTGGACATATTCATGCTAATCAGAAGCAGAAGAAAGGCTAGAGAAGCAAGGAGAGAGGAGCTTCGCTACTTATCCAAACTGAACACAAAATCTGGACCCTGGGCTGGACAAAGACCTTCAGTAGAACTCAGTGTCTGTTTCTTCCAGTGTAACTACCTTCAATTGGAAGTATAAAAGAATATAACAGGGGACCCAAATTCCCTTACAGCCATTCCAAGGCCCTGCTGTCCTCTTGGACCATCCTCAGACTGAGGGACCTACATTCCTGCCATCAGCACCTGCCATGAAAGCAACTACTGACCCACAAGATTCATGCACTGCTCCCCAGATCCTTCCCCACTTATTTGCAGAACAATGGGAACAACATCCCCTTTATATTCTGCAGCATAATTCCACTTCTGCTTGCATCATCAGGTCCTGCCTGACACCAGCAGAAAGGTCCTTCCCAGAAGCAGAGCTGAGAGACTGCTGCACAAACATTTGCTTGACTAGATGCATGTGGCAACCACACAGCAGGAACTGTCTGGTGGAAACAGCTTCTTGTCTCTACCCGAAATTAAATCATGATGTATGCAGTACAGAGTCACTGCTGTTTACATAAAACACCTCCACTATGAAATCTAGTCAGCTCTTAGGTCTGGATACTTCTTAGGCAGTAATTATTTATGATAATTGAAAAAAAATATCCTGTAAAACTAGTAAATATTCAGATAGACTGAAGAATGTCCAAAAATTTGTTTAATCTCTTCTGCATACAACAATATAAAGTGTTCAAAATACCAGAAATCAAAATATTTCACTAAGACATAGGAACATTAAATTTAATTTTTCTCTGCGTTATTAGAGACAGTAACTTCTTTTTTCCATCAAAATGGCTTTCACTGGAGGAAAAAAGTTGTAGGAAAGAACTGTTTTCAGTAAATTACTATCTTAAAGCTGATGGCAAATATTTTAAAAAGGAAATAATGTCCATTTTGCCCTGAAAGTTTCATGGTACTTTTAAACTTTTATACCATTGATTTATTAAATGCTTTGTGTAATTGTGTAAAATTACAAATAATTTAAAGAAATAAAAAAAACCATAAATTATTAAAACAAGTAAAATTAACCTGTTATGCTGAAAAAGGAAATTGTAAACCTATTCATTTGGAATGGGAAAAATGCTGCATGCTGAACACATTCTAGGATTTAACAACTGGTTAGCTGGTACAGCTTGAATTTCTGTATTGACTGTCACAATATAATAATTGACAGCCACAATATAATTATAGTTTTGCATTTTACTTGCAGTGATAACAACCAAAACTGCACTTGAATGTCCTTCGGTTATAACATAAAAGTATACTTTATCTTTTCAATTACCTTTTGTAACTTTGAAGATAGTATTTTTCTTTTATAAGCATAGAGAAAAAGAGAGTAACTCATTTGAGAAACAAGGTATTTTAAGTTTTTTATAGAACATGGTGTACTACGCTACTGTACCTGATATAGAAATAGGATGAAGCACTAAAGCACTCTCTTTGGAATGCTGCTGTCATCATGTATTCCTAACTTGCTTTTTTTTTGTACGCACACACACACATATAAACACACAGATCTATCTATATATCTATATATCATCTATATATCTATATATCCATATATGTATATATCTATATATCTATATAGAGATCTATCTATATGTCTATAAATCTATATATCTATAGATTTATAGACGTATGGACATATCTATATATCTGTGTCACAGAAACACAGAATGTTGGGGTTTGGATGAGATCTCTGGAGATCATTGCAGTTTTGAATATCTCCAGATAGGGAAAGGAAGATCACAGAAACTCTGTGGGCAGTCTATTCCACTGCTCTGTCACCTGTACAGTAAGTAAGTTTTCTTGATATTCAGGTGGAATGCCCTGTGTTTCAGTTTGTGCCATTTGCCTGTTGTCCTGTCACTGGCCACCACTGAAGACAGTCTGATCCCAGCCTCTTGACACCTGCCCTTAGGATTGCTGTATGCATTGATGAGGTCCCCTCTCACACATCTCTTCTCCAGGCTGAACAGGCCCAGCTCTCTCAGCCTTTCATCGTAAGTGAGGTGCTCCAGTCCCTAACCATCTTTGCAAATCTCCACTGGACCTGTTCCAGTGGTTACTTGTCTTTCTTGTTCTGAGGAGCCCAGGGTACAGCACTCCAGGTATGCCTCATCAGGACTGAGTAGAGGGCAGGATCACCTTCCTTGACCTGCTGGGCCACACTATTCCTGGTGCATCCCAGCACACCACTGGCCTTCTTGGCCACTAGAGCAATCTGCAGGTTTGTTGTCCACAAGGATCCCCAGGTTGTTCTCCACAGAGCTACTTTCCTCTCTCTCTGTAAGTAGAGTGGAACAAGAGACCTAACCATGTTTTTTCACTAGTTGAACCAGAAGAGACTCTTGTGTCAGGAAACCACCTCTTACAATCTGCAAAAGAACACTAGAAGATGAGCTCCTAATTTTTAGATGAGAAAAAAATCATAGATGTATTTATATTTTGCATCTCTCTAAATATATACATATGCATATATTTACATATCTGCTCACATTTATAATATATATTTATGTAAATCAATATAAATTAAAATACAAATTTTTATATAATAAATAATTTTATATTTATATATTTTTATGTTTACGAATATATATATATCCTATAAAGAAAATAGTAATTTAGTAATTTAAAAATGAATTTGTTACTTTAACTTACTAGGAAAAACCATCTCCCCTTGCCTAATGTAATTGGTGGCTGTTCATTCTTCATTTATTCTCACCTTGTTTTTTGCCCTATGAAAACAGAAGCATAACTAGCACAGCAGCGACAGCAGTACAAAAGCAATTGATAAAATAGTATGACCTCAAAAAAGAGACTAGATTAGCCATTTAATTTGGAGTTAGAAAAACTGACATCACATAGGAATAGATTTGCAAAGATATGTATTCTGGACAATTTAAAGACAAGTTCTGAGGAAGAAATAGAAGGATGGATGCCTCCTTCCTTGTCTAACATCAATATTCATCATCTTTGAGCTAACTCTAAATGTTTCAGCACTTGTAACCTGCTACTGTGTTAGGCCACCTGCAGGTATACTGAACAGTGTAATTCCCTGGCTAGCCCAGCCTCTTTCAATTTGCTGACAGAATTCAATTTCAGTGCAGAAACTGAAATTCTCACCAGGACAGAAGCACTAGAAGTGAGAAGATATAAAATTAAATGAACCAACTATATGAATCAGTCACTTGCAGCGTTACTTAGGAAGATTAGAAATTTTTTGCTATGAACCCTTCAAAATGACGTTCTATAAACTGAAAAAAAGTAATTCTTCTTCCTGTTAAAACTGTGATATAAATAAGCACTATATCATCCACTTTGATTCCTATGAAGAATTAGTTCTTACACTTAATATTAAATAGCAGCTGTGTAATTATTTCTGCAGATTAACATTTCAAAAAGTCTATGAGGAATGGTATGTGTGAAGCTGGATACATTTCAGTAAGTTTTTATTTGCCTTTTAGGAATAAGTATCTTCAGAAGACTGGAGAGCAGAATGAAATGCAGACTTTTTCATTGAACTCTTTCATTATTGGGTCTTGGGTTCAAATCTTCTCTAGGCCAAACATAACTGAAAATTAACACCTGATGGGAGTCACTGAGAAGTGTGAAATGTATTAATTGTCAGTCAATAATAAGATTTCAAGATTAAGAAAAAGGTTTGTTAAATTGCAACCACTTGGCAATCCAAAGTACTGTTATTTTGACTATCCTGACTTTTTTTCCCCCCAAAGATCATCTCACTGAAGACAGCTGACAGATAATTGGTATGGCAGTTTACTTGAATATTATGATGTTATCCTTTTATATCTAAGAGATAACAGGCTCATTTTCAGCTATTTGAAAGTCTTTTTACCTGTACTGGTTTTAAACATCTTGAAGGAAGGAATCAATATGTATCACTGAATGAAAAGAATTCACAGTTCATAGCTAGATCCCAGTAGCTGTGAGAGTGTTACCAAACAAGTTATATTTCTTTAAGAAGTGGGAGAAGATGTTGGAAAATTGTTTCAGCTTCACCATAGTAGTGTGTGATCCCTAAATTCTTGGTTAATGATTAGTTTTCTGCAGTGCTTAGTACAAGTGCCACAGATGAATGTAGTCACAGATCCCTAAATCTGTGACTAATAAATCTTGTGCCAGCTAATTCTTCCTTGTTTATTTATATCAGTTATTAATATCTGTTAATAGATAGTTTTGAAAACAGGATTGTGTGTCACAGCAAAGAACGAGAGAAGTAAATTACAATGTGACCACATATTTCAAATAGTCTCAATAAGAAAATATTTAGTGGACATTCATGCTTCGAGGAGAAATCCCAGGCATCCAGTGCTGCTAATAAAGTAAGCAATCCAACCTAGTTGATTGTAGAGTTACAGTAAACTCATGAATACAAGCCGCACTGAGTATAAGCCGCATCTCTGGGTGTTGGCAAATATTTCATTTTTTGTCCATAAATAAGCCGCACCCGAGTATAAGCCGCTCTGTCGTTCACAGCGAGGACCCGCGTGCAACAAAGTTGCCAAATAGTAACGGAACAGCAGCAGGGCGGGGTTTACTGGCTCGGCTCGGGCTGTGCAGGCTTGGCCCGCTAGGGGTTGCTGACAGGGCCAGGTAGCCCAGCTCGGCGCTGCCGCTCGGCGGGGCCGCTGGGGGCCAGCTGCTGCTGCCACTGGGCTCGGTCACCACGGCCCGGCACTGCCCTGTGGTGGCAGGCAGGGACGGAGCACGCCCTGCTCCCGGGGCAGCGGCGGCGGGTGGGGACAGAGCCCCCCGCTGCCCCCCCGAGCCGCGGCAGTGGTGGCCCAGGTCCCCTGCCGCCTCCCAGAGCCACGGCAATGGCGGCCCGGGTCCCGCCCCTCCTTCCCAGGCCGGAGCAGGAGCAGCCCAGGTCCCTCCCCTCCTCCCCGGGCCGCAGCAGGGGCGGCCCGGGTCCCTCCCCTCCTCCCCGGGCCATGGCAGTGGTGGCCCGGGTCCCCCACTGCCTCCCAGAGCCACGGCAGGGGCGGCCTGGGTCCGCCGCCGCCTCTCAGAGCCACGGCGGCGTCGGCCCGGGTCCCCCGCCGCCTCCCAGAGCCGCGGCAGTGGCGGCCCCGGTCCCCCCCCTCCTCCCCGGGCCACGGCAATGGTGGCACGGGGCCCCCCCGTCTCTTCCCCGGGCTGTGGCACAGGAGGGAAGGAAAGACCTCTCCCTCCTCTCTCCCTGCCCCCCGTGCTGCCTGCAGGCAGCCAGGCTCCACCCGCGGTGCAACAGAGTAGCAATTTGTAACAATCGCAAAATGCTGACTTTGCAGCTGCTCGGGTCAGCACTCTGGCAGGCACTTCTGAGGTTGTAAATGTCAGAAAATTATTCACATATTAGCCGCTCCTGAATATTGGTCGCATTTCCGGTTTAGGAGCAAAATCTTAGTCAAATTGGTGCGGCTTGTATTCGTGAAATTACTGTAATTTCCTTTTTTTTTTTTTTTTTGCGACAAGAGCCCAAACACACTTTAGTAACTTCAATAGTAAAAGAAATCCCTTTTTTTTCACTTGAAAATATAAAATGCTGTGGTTTCATAAAACTGTGGAATTCTGTATTCTTGCATAATGCCCAAGAGCAGAAAAAAGGTATTATTTATATTTAGGGGATGAGTAACATTTTCACCTGCTTCCACTTGGCAATCAGTTGGATTACCAAAAGTAATGGACATCCCAGCAGAAAAATAGGTTTATATTGTCCAAACAAGAATTTTGTTTTCTGGTTTATATTTAAAAATTCATTTGGATTAATATTGAAGTCACTAGAAATGTGAAACATACAGAATTCTGTAGGAAGACACATATAAAAAACAGTCAAGAGTAAAGTGCATGATACACCATACTTTTAATAGAATTTAAGTGCAAAGTGAAGTGTGTCTTAGAGGTGATGTAATTTTTTATATACCAGACACTATTGACAGCTCAGGGTGGCCTGTCATGACATGATGGAAATGTTGTGTGTATAGCCCAGAGTTTTCTGGATAGTAATGTTTTTAAAAAACACTATGTTTCTCTTGAGGGCATCGTTAAAATGAGGTTTCAAAAGCCTTTTAGATGAGTGTCTCAAACCCATGATTTTACTCGCATGAAGCAATGCTATAAGCAAAATTCTCTATGACTCTGTAGAGGAAGAGATAGTGAGTGCTGGGGCAGAGCTTGAAATCTTTGAATTATTACTGTTAGGTCTGCTGTATCAAGTTTAATTTCACCTGTTTAGTTCTCATTAAATCCATCATTCAGAGCTACTTTCTGACAAGATAAATATGTTCATTTTCTGTTCTTTATATTTTGTCACAAGAAGATATATATACCACAAAATTAAATAGTATTTTTAAAGCATGTCTCTGTAGATAAAATATTGCAATCTGCATATATCTCTACAAGCCTCATCTGGATCAGTTTTTAGAAAGAATATACAAGTATAAGGGTCTTACTCACACCACTGTTTTCTTTTACTGAACAAACTTAGTTTGCTTATGAGGAAATAAATATGTTAGAATCGAGTTAAAATATGAAAATTTTCAATGTTTTAATTTTTTTATTGCACATTTTTTGCTGGGAATAAAATAACATTAATGAAATCCAGCTAAAAAGCATAGCATGACCATAGTGTACTGTCAGGTGGATCTTCTTTGAAAGAAAACTGAAGGAAAGAGCGTTTTTTTCCTCTCTTTCTATACTATAAGATCTAAAAGAGATTTTAAAAAAAACAGTTCTCTGTGTTTCAATCATCACAGGTGTGATTATAATATATAATTTGACTACATATTCTAATTTTGTTGGACTGTGGTCAATATGATGCACACACATTTATTATAGTAGACAGAATATCAGAAGTGTTGGTAGAACTTTTAAGGTTTTGAAGAGTTTGAGGTAGAAAGACTTACACTCTACTTTTTTATAGTATGGTTTCTGTTTCTCCTGATTTAGCACATTCCTCAGAATCTCCATCCTTGGAGATACTCAAAAGTCATCTGCCCTGACTGAACCTGTCTGAGTAGGGTGATTGTACAAGATGACCTTCTGAAGTCTTTTCAGCCTCAACCATCGTATGGCCCTGTAGAAAAGTATTGACACATTGCCAGGGTAAGGACAGGTACGCTGTCTTATTCACTTTTACATTTACTGTAACTCCCAAAAGAGAAAGTGTGATGAAAAAGACAGGAATCTAGATTAGAGGAAATTTATAGAAAATGAGTGGAACATCTACATTTCTGTTTCCAATAGCCCCTCACAGGTCTTTTGTGCATGACTTCATAAAAAATTAGTTTTAAATCCCTTTTTTTTTGTGGCCTTTTGTAGTGATGAACTGATGACATACCACAGGTTACCCTGCAAAATATCTGTGCAAAACTGATACTGTTTTCTGAAACTTACTATGAGAAGTCCTGAATGTTCACACTCTATAAGTGTGGTAACTCTTGAAGAAAATTATCTTCATGAAACACTTGATTTACCTCAAGATGCTCAAGAACTTCAAGAAAAGTGACTACCAGGCTAGCTGTCACCAAAATAGCATTTTTGAAGCGAAATGTTTTAACATGTTGCCATATACCCATACCCATACAAAGCTGAAAGATTTGTTTGCCCCTGGTTCTAAAAAAAAGACAATGTAATTCTGAATCTTACTATATTTCAGACTGAGTTACAGTTCAATTTTGATGGTGTAGGTGGACAGGTATTAGATCCCATTATCAGCTGGAAAGTATGAAGAGTCGGGGCAAATGATTAAAGAAACCCATCAAACTTATATTTGTCAATTAAATATTATTATGATGCTTTAAATACTTAATGTGAAAAAGTTTGCTTTCATTTTTGATACAAAAATTGTTTTACTTCTTTCAGATACAAGTCTTACTTTTTCATTCTAAACTAATGTCTTTTTTTCATATGTAACTTTGTTATTTCTCTGGATATTCTATCTCCCTTTTCTCTTTTTCAGATTCTACCTTAAAGCACTGGTCTTCAGCTTCTTTCTTTTGCTTCACTATCAGTAACTTTGGTAGTTTCTGTCTCAGAGTGTAAACTGTAGATTGAGCTCTCAACAGGCGTGTTTATTTTGTTCAGGTCTAAGGGCAGATGGTTTGGGAAAGGGCAAACAGCTAAGCTAAGTTTTAGTTGATTTAAGTTAAGCTCCATATAGGATTGTTTAAGCAACCGGGTTGTCCTAAGGAGTCAGAAGACTCCTAGATATATGGAAAATTTTTCAGAAGTCACTTGTTGAAGGCTGATAAAGGATTGTGATGAAAAGTGTTATGATGAAAATTCTACTGAAAAACTTTGCTGGACTTAGTTTCTAAATTAATTCTTCCATTAATTCAATGAGTTTTTACAATATTATACTTTCTCCCATTCAACAAAAAACCCTTCAAACCAACCAACCAACCAACCAACCAACCAACCAACCCAAGCAAATAAACAAATAAACAAACAAAACCAAGTAAAACCAAACAAACCATAAACTATTTTAAATAAGTATTTTATATGTCATTAATTACGTGGCTTTCAGTGAAAAGACTGGATGAAAGCAGACGGGGTTTAAGCCTATACTTGAATTACATACTGAAATCCACAACTAGACTTGTCAATGCATTGGATTCAGTCAGAAAGATAAGGTCATGCAATTTTAATACAGCCATAGTGGTCGGTGGTTTGTTTTAGTGAGCTCAATATTCTATTCTATAGTGACAAATTATTTTAAAAAAATCTCAAACTTGATGTTAAAATAATTTTTTAGTACAGTACTTTCCCCATTTATACTTTCCCAAATATTTTCTGCTTACGTGTACTCCAGAAGCAATTAATAAAATTTTTCATTTATGCTATGCATGCTTTTTTAAGAGTTCCTTTGTTTTATTTTGGTTCTACATAGCTACTGAACACCAGTGGTTGCAGACTCCCATTAGAAACAAACAGACAGACAGACAGACAGACACACACACACACTCCCCCATGCACCCATCTCCAGGCTCTGGCTGTGCTCAGCTCCCCTGAGGGCTTTGTTTTCCACATTCCCTCTGTGGTGTGCCTCTCTTAGCTAGCCTATTTTCTCTTCCTTAATTCTGCAAGCAAATTCAGGAGTAATGTCACAGCAAAACCAAATAGAAGGAGTGATGAAAAAGCCTGAGGGAGATAATATGCGCCACTCAAACAGTCACTGTGGTGACTTTGTACAGTCAAGTCGTTATTTGAGAGACTTCCCCACAACGTTCCTGGTTCTTGTGCTCTTCAGTTTAAAATCTCACAGACCTACACATGAGTTCCAGTTTTGAAACAAATTTTGAAACACTCTTTTCTTTTAATTTTACTAGGCTTGGGTACTTTGTTGAACTTGTATTCAAGCTGAAGGGGCTGAAGCAGGCATGAAAAAGAGCATTTTCAGGAAAGACAGCAGTGATTTTATTACAGAAGAGTGCAAGGGGTCAGACTTCAGACTGACTTTTTACTTTTGGAGAAATTCTGACTTCATGGCAACAAAGATCTGCTCAAAGTGATTACAAAATTTATTCACTTTTCTTGTCCCTTGAGGACTCTTTCCTGGCAAAATGTATGGTAACAGCTTGATATCATTCACACCTCATTAGCAACAACAATCTCACGGTCTCTTCTTATTATTATTATCTCTCCATATGTCTGCCCCACCCCCCATCAAATAACAAAAATAGAGCGACAGAACATGTGGCAGTATGACTATACAAGAATTAAGGTTCTGGATTTGTGTCTCACAGAATGTTCGTATTTCTCTTTCATTAGTGCTTCATTAAACAGATTTCACTTCTAGAAGACTGTGTCACTTCAGCTATTTTACATATTTTTAAACTAAATTAACTCAGACAGCATCCCTGAACAACAGCAAGGTTTTGAACAAATTAAACAGGGGATTGTCCATGCAGGACCCTGTGGGCCTGTCAAGAGAGGACACAATGTGAAAAATGTTCTTTACACTGGAGTCAGGGGGAGTCTTGGGGGTTTCCTGGAGTCTCAAGAGTTTCTCAGAAAAAGTACCTTGGAAGTCTTGAGAATGATTCCTGAGGATCTGGAGTGGGGAGCACAAAGGATCTCTGGCCTGATACACCCCAATGAAAAAGAGATGTTGGCAACTTATGAAGGAGTTTGAGCTGCTTCAGAAATGATTGGCACCCTGTTTGCACAGCTTCTGGCACCCTGTTTGCCAGTCCGGGCTGGATGTTCAAAGGGAAAGTCCCTTGAATCATATCCCACCATTGATGCTACATAGATCATGCTAATCATACAGTGAGCTTGAACAGGAAACCGCAGTCACCCAAAATCTTGGAACTCATCCAAAGGTGTTCCAAAGGTGTTCCAAAGGTGAAAATTTCAGACTGTCATCAAGGAGGAGAAGGAGAAAGTTGAAGGCACATATTGAGGAGGGCCCATCATTTAATCAACTGACAGAAAATTAAAAATTATACCACCTCAGTGTCAGTACATGCTTCAAACACACTGAAGGCAATGGGCAGCAGGACCTTCAAACACTGGATTTAATTTAGCTAAGGATACCTAGTGAGTTAACATTATAGACTCTACCCATCAAACTGGTCCCTAATCAAAACCTCCATGCACTGCAGAAAGTCCCTGTGGTTCATATGGAGTAATGTTTTAGGGAAAACAGTTGGATTAGTCCTGTTTCAGGCAAAGGCAGACCCCTCTGTGGGACCTGGGTGTGCTTGGCGGGTAATGCAGAGGGATGAGGAAACACAATGTGTATCTCAAGGGGATTTGATTTTTGTGTGAGAACAGTCTGCAACGTTGAATTTTATGTTGTTACTGAATCACACTGCCACTGCATGCCATAACTGCCACAGACAATGACGATGGACTGCTCCAGGTACACCAGCCATGAGCGCCTGATGCAGCTCTCAACCACCCAACATCAAACCAACCCTTCTGCCCTGGAAGACATCTAGGGTGGATAAAACCCACAGTCATGGATTTAATGATTTCAAGAGGCCTCTTGAGGGGATGGCCACTGACTATGGAAAGAATATCTGCATTTGTCTATCTATATAATCTAATCTATCTATCTATATCTATATCATCTATATCTATATCTATCTATATTTATATCATCTATATCTATCTATATCTATCTATATCTATCTATTTCTATCTATCTATCTATCTATCTATCTATCTATCTATCTATCTATCTATCTCTATCTATCTATCTATCTATCTATCTATCTATCTATCTATCTATTTATATCTATATATACATTTGGAAAGCGTGGAGTCTAGGCATAAGGTAGATGGTTTTGAATAATGGATAAATAAAAATCTGGTTCTAGACAGTACAGGGTTAATCTTTTCCAGTAGCCCAGGCAGGGGCTGTGGCCAGGAGCCTGATATTGTCTAATACCACCTCACCTCATTGAAAGGAGTGGTGAAAAGGAGCTCTGTCGTTTCTGACGAGGGGTTCTTTTGGGTTGAAAAAATGTGGTGGAGGAGAGACTGTATTTGTTTACCATTATAGCCCCTCTGTGTCAACTGTTTCTTTGTCTTATCTCATTGGTTATTGTTGCTGTATTGTTTGTCCTCTTATCTAATTGTTTTCACTAAATTGTTCTTATCTCAACCTGTGATCCTTTTGTCATTCCAGTCGGAGCACAAGGAGGGCATAAGCAGCGATGTGGTTTTAGTGGGATTTCTAAGTTGGATAATACCATTCCTAAACCATGACAATATTACAGCAAATTCCACAAGAAACCTTTACGGTGCAATTCAAAAGTTCTGTAGGAACATCTGAAAAATATTTGCTACATAAACTGCTCCTTGTAGACACTTTACTTAACAGCAATCATACTTAAAATTTCTTTTGTACCACAAAAACACTGCAAAAAATTATTTTGTCTTCTTGCCTAGCTATACAGCATCCAATTTTATTTCCTTTCATATAATAAATATCTTACACATAAATATATATGTTGTTTTACACACCTTTCTGCTGAGACTACATGAAGTATGACACTCTCTGCCACACCCTGCACATAAACTTGGGTCAATTTAGCTATTGCCAGTTTCAAGAACAGGTGCTGCAGAGGTACTTAACAGAAATTGGCAGACTGTAGCTAGTTTTACAGTGTGAAGCACCTTAAGTATTTTAATATACTTTTACTTTGTGGGTAGCTGTATTCATGGAAGAATGGGAGTATATGAAGAGATTTCAATCAAACTGAAGCAGTCCGCTTTTTTTGAAAATAAACCCAATAAATTATTGGTTTTTTGAATGTCTTTCTGCTCTTTGGAGTGCCACTTTGTGTATCTGACATAAAAAATTATTTCGCTTATGATTCATGAATGTAGATAGTATCTTAAATATTAGCATTTCAGTAAATAAACGGTCTAAATACCACCTACAAAAAATTCTTTCTTTTCAGCATTCATATTAAAAAATTAGTTCAGCAATAGTCTTTTTGATTTTAGGTCTGTAGCAGTGCAAAATTGCCATCTGGCCCACAATTAAGTTTTGGTGGAAACTTGCTCTGCTAGTTCAGATTTTCTGTGAAAGGAACTGAAAGTAGCGCTTGCACTCAAATGTTATACTGTGTAGAGTACCATGTTCTGTAGATAGTGTAAACTTTACATTCTTTGTTCTGAACACTCTTATCAACAGTTCCATCAAAATGTGGTTCTGCCATTTGTTTCATATCATTGAACAGGTCACATACTGAAGAAATCACAGTCCTGCAGAGAATGACAGATTTAACAAAAGAAAAGTAGGAATTTGGTGTGAATGCCATCAACATGACTTGTCCTTTCCTCAGCTTTACTTTTCCTTTGAAATTCCCACAAAATTCTAGATAACCTTTTGTCTTCTGATTTGTTTCCAAATAATTTTCTCCCTCCTTTTCTTTCTTATGCAGTCTAAACATCTAAATGTATTCTTGCTTTCCAAATACAAGAGGCATCTTTATCCCTCTTCCTTGTGACTTGATCCTGTCTCAAAGAGCAGCACAAAGGTGAAGAAGCAAAATAGGGAACGAAAAATATGCTGAGAATCAAGCTGCATGAGCCATTACAAGCATAAGGAAATAATAAAAATATGAGTAGCAAAAGTGTCTTTTTCATTTAGCATAATATTTGCAGTTTCAGAGGAAATCTCTTGTCTGGTAGTTTCTCCTGTGAGAATACATCTCTAACACATCTTGCTGATCAATGAATAGGGATCAAAAAGTTTAAAAATTTGCTTGTGAAATAAGCATGGGTCACACTTCATCATATTGTAGTAATTAAAATTGTTGAGGACAATATATGAGTTCAAGGATTCCTTCCATCTTTATATCAAGTCACTAGATGAGATCTATGAAAGATATTTAGAGAAGAAACCGACTTAAGATGATGCAACATGATGGTTCTCATTTTATTCTGAGCCCCAGAGATTTTGAATCAATTGATGTGTTTGCTTGAGAGTCTTTTTCTGCAGAAGCATTGTTTCCACAAAAGAATGCTTCCACTTGACACTACAGCTGTATTTGGAACCTGAAGCTTCTCTTTTAAGAGCATTTTGAAAAAATGTCAAATGATCTAATAATTGGGCTGTTATGTAAAAGTGACAATAGTTAGTCTCTAACTGAAATAATGTAGCATGTATTATTATTATTATTATTATTGCACTTGATAACTGTTTAAACAATCTTGTCATTCTATTGTCATACATTGCAAATGATATCTTTTTGCTAAGTAATAAAATTTCATAATGATCTCCGCTCACCAAATTATAAAACTTGGACTAAAATATATTGGAAACCTGATCCTAGAGAATATGGACTAAGTTTTAATCTTAGTAAGACTTAAATACTGTCTTGGCAGCAGACGCATTCATCAGTTTGCATATAAGACAGTCCTAACTGAAGAAATAATTTAATTATGGAATCCTAAATCGAAAATAAAAAAAACCTAAGGCCAAAGGACTCAGATTTTCAAAAGACTGTTTTATGACTACTATCAGAGTGTGTACTGTACAAAGTTTCTTACCTTCTAGTAAGGATGTTCCTAAGAGAGGCATTTTAAAATTAAAGTTATTAGCACACAGTCTACATGTAACACATAGTTCAGAGGTAATGAAAAGGTAGCATAAGTCCTTCACCAGCTTGAGTGGGATTAAAGATATTCAAAAATCTAGCCCCTGTTAGAGATGTTCAGACATAACCAAAGACAAAGCATGTAGAGTAAACAAAGAAAGTAGCCATTGTTCAATGAAAAAAGAAAAAAAAAGAATGGAAGTTTCTCCTCAGAAATATATCCTGATTTGTATTTCTGCAATAGCTGCACATTCACCCTCTTGAGTGAGAAATGTGTTATTTAATCTCAGTGATACATCTGACACTATAGTTTTACATAATTTTTTAACAATTGAAGTTTGGTTTCATATCCATATTCAAATGACGTAAAAGAAAGATATTTCTCCTGCTATCAACTAAACAAAAAATTTCCTTGACCGAGCTATAATCTTTCAATTATCATTCTAAAAGATTTTGATACTGGGACAATGGAAAGCTAGATAGCATAACTTAATCTGAATATTGAGGGTTTATATCATCATTCTCTTTATGCTATTTTTCTTTGAAAAACAGGTATGGATTCACATCTCTGCTGCTTCTACTCCTAGGAGAATGATGTAGTGTTTATAAAAACATCATTCTGTTGCTATGGTAACCATCATGAAACCAGAACTCGAGAATGATTGTGTCAGAGAAAAATCTCTTGCAGATACATATTTGTTATCTGTAGAAGTTATTGGCTAGAATATTAGAGGAATTAGATTAATGTCTCTTAAGGATGAATTCTTTTTCTAACAATAATAAAATTAAACACCAGGCATTCAAGTTTTCAGTTTCTCTCTTCTGAAAGTATTTCTGATTTTATTACTAACAGTGTCACACCCTACAAAGTAACATAGCCTTTTTCCTATGTGAAATTTAATGAATAATAAGGGAACATCAGGTATTTTTAAAATGCATAAAAAGTAGTATATTACTTGCACAGACCTTTTTGCAAATGCACAGCTTAATAAATATTCATAGAGAAACAGGACCGACTTCTAATGGTGCTAAATAGTTATTTGCTAATTTTGACTGTTGTAGTTTTACTTTTTCTAGGACTCTGAATACTCATCCACAATACTTATCAAATTGATTGATACATGCATGGGAGGAATGTAATATTTTTTCCTACCTGCTAAACTGGAATTAATTTTTTGCTCTTTATTATTATAGAAAATAATTGCATTTTTTTTACACATGAAATCACTACCCTATGTTTTGCATGGTGTGTTTTTTTGCACAGGGGGAGATGTTGTAAATTTATTTGTGCTATTATTTAATTTCATAGAAACCAATTGTCTTAAATCCAAGAAAGTATCCTAATGTGAGTACTAAAGTTGCTGATCTGAACAATAAATGTAGTGTTGTTTTTAATGCCTACCAAAATGTTTTTGCAAAGAAAAATTTAAACACAGTACCTTTAGCAAAAAGGAGGCTGCTTCTCTTTCAAATAACATGGTTAATATATAAAGGGGAAAAGGAATTGCGATGCCATCTCTAAGCTGTTGATGTTACTGAGAAAAATACAGCTTCTTGAGTTGCTCTTGTTTTATAAAAATCATGAAACTCTGGAGTGTTTGGCAAGGAAATATGAGGTAACAAGGATGGAATGAATATGCTTTTCATCACCCGAAAATCTTTAATTGCAGTTGCTGTATATAATGGTGTAATTAGTTGCCTAAGTGACAGGATAGGCTTGAATCTTTTCAACTATTAAACGACCATTTAGCTCACAGAAATCTTTCTTTAGACTACATGAGTGACAGTGAAAGATTGAAGGTTTTTAAATCCTGAAGTGTCTAAAGTAAACAAGGGACTTTACCTCACAGTATCTCTAGAAAAGCCTCATGAAGACACAATGAACTATATAAAGGTACTTGCTTACCAAAATATTTTAAAAATGTTGTGAGAAACATTAATTTGAATCAAAAAAAACAACTCAAATAAAAGAGTATGTGAGTATATTTGCAGAAAGTAGCAGTGAGGATGTGTTTGGAAATTTATCTCTGATACTTAGAGTGGTCAAGGCTGATTAATCTTGACTGCCATGAGTATGTGTTCAGAAATACAATTAGCATTTTAAAAAAATAGCAAATGAACCTCTGAATACAGTTTAAAAACTTGAGGAAAGGGAGTCAAACTTCTGCATTTACTGAACATTGTTTAACATAAAAAGCTATGCAAATTTAAGCTGTAGAAAAATATTTAACATTTCCTTAATCCTAGTTTACTGCAATTCTAAATCAAAGTCAGAATTTTAATTTCTTAGGTAGAATTTGGCTAGTAGCTTTATTGCTGTGTTGTCACACTTTCCACTCAATACCAATTGACTAAGATAATTTTCACTTCATATTATAGGTTATAGCAGACGTTTAAAAAAATTATCCTTACAAACAAATAAAGTGTGCAATTTCCAAGTTCTAAATTCAGTATGTAGCTTCTTCTGACCTTCTCTCTTTGTGAAAGCAGAAAATCAGTATCAGTCTCAGCATATTTTGGCAGGTACTCATTGAAAGAACAGTTCTGGAAAAAAAACCTCTCTTCAACAGTTAATAGCTCAAAAGTCTTAGCAAACATTTTCATTTATTTCATAGTTTCGTATTTCACACATGCATGTGACTTCAAATTTTCTATTATCTCTCAATCAGAGATAAGAAATAAGAAATAAGCATTCCTAATATCACTATTTAAAAAAAATAAACATTTTAAGCTAATACATTTTCCTTAACTTTTTAATATGAAAATTATGTCTGATTATCATATGCTTCTATATTCAAAAAGTTATCTTTTTGTATATGCTGCTAGAAGGGTTAACCTCTAGAAGGTTGTGTCGAAAGTCATTAACAGACATATCTGTATGTCATGGAAAAATTATTTTAAAAGGTTTTCTTTCACAGAATTTTTTTCCCCCCTTGATAATATAGACTCAGTTTTAAATATTTATTTTAAGCTACTGTTTTGGCTACTGAGTATCATTAAGGATAATTGTACCTTATTTCTGTCTCTTGGGGAAGATTTACTGTAATATTTTGAAACCTTTCGCCTCACTTGTTACCTGCTAATTGTTTCATTGTTTTATAATGGTATATGAGAAAGGATTAAGCTTAAATCTGTCTTAAATATTCCATTCCAATGTTCCTTCCTGAAAACATGACAAAAAAATTTAAAGGTTTTACAGAGGATTAGGCGATTCTTATGTCAAAGGTTTTTGATGCAAAAAGAAGGTACCCTTAAGTGACTACTATTGTTATTTAAATATAAAAGTTGAATGTGAGCCTCAATTTCCAATAAACAGATGAAAGTTAGTCTTTTGTATAACTTTCAGAATCTGTTATTTACACATAATTTTAACAAAACTTACAGTACAGGGATATTCATTTCCATCTTCCAAAAATCCAGGCCCTGAAATTGCATAAAACATAGCGGTTTTGCCAGTTGATTAATCTGTTTTATAAAAAAATTATTCAGCCTGTCATGTTGCAAATGAAAAGACAAAAATCACTTTATCTACTTTCTCTCCATGAACAATTCTTCATTTTTCTTCTCTTCAAAAAGTTTTTCTTTGGGCATAAGATGAACTGATACAAGTTTATCATTTGTATGAGCTAAAATTCTCTTGAAATATTGCAGAATGCATTTCAGGAAATTTTATTTACGTGAAGGGAATTACTATAGCTAGTTTTGTACAAAACTGGGAGATACAATGTTGCTTTTCTGAAATCTGCACCAGAAAAATAAAGTTTCAATCAGTTACTAGTATTTTGCATATGAAGTGTAATTACAGGTGTTTGACATTTGTACATTAAACTATTACAGTAATTTCACGATTATAAGCCTGATTGTCTGGGTGTCGGCAACATTTAGGTCTTAGTCCATATATAAACCTCACCAGATTATAAACCGCACTTTAATTCGCAGTGAGGATGCTTGCACAACTTTCACAAAGTTGCCAATTAGTAACAGAATTGTGGGATTGTGGAGTTTACTGGCTTGGCTCACGGCCGTGCGGGCTCGGATCAGCCTGGCTGTCCCACTGTCAGGGCCGTGCGGGCTTGGATCAGCCCCACCGCCTCCCTGCCGGGGCTGTGCGGGCTCGAATTGGCCCTGCTTTTCCCCCACTGGGGCCGGGCAGGCTCGGATCAGCCCCGCCGCCCCTCTGTCATGGCCGGGTGGGCTTCGGCTCGGCTCGGGGCCGTGCGGGCTCGCACTTCCGGATTGGTGAATTTCTGAACCTCATCAATATATTGACCGCTCCTGAGTGTAAGTTGCATTTCCGGGTTGGGAGAAAAGTTTTAGTCAAAGTGGTGCTGCTTATAATCGTGAAATTACTTAAGAAATAGTACAGTAATTTCACGAATACAAGCCGCACCATTTTGACTTAGATTTTGCTCATAAACCGGAAATGTGGCTAGTATTCAGGAACGGCTAATATATGAATAATTTTCTGACAGCCAGGGTGCCGAGCCAAGCGCCTGCCAGTAAAACCCAGGATTTCGCGATTGTTACAAATTGGATACTGTGTTGCGCAGCGGGTGGGGCCAGCTCAGCGCCGGCAGCGTTGCGGGGGGAGGGAGGCAGGGCAGTTCCCTACTTCAGGCGGGGGAGAGGCAGGGGGCTCTGTCCTGACATCCCCACAGCTCGGGGAGGAGGCGGGAGCAGGGGGCGCTCCGTGCTCTCCTGCCACCGCCGCGCCGGGACCGGGGCGTGTGCTCCGCGCCCGCTCACCGCGGGACCAGGGCGTGCTCCATACTCGCCCGCCGCCGCCGTACCAGGAGCGGGGTGTGCTCCGTGCTCGCCTGCCACCGCCGCGCTGGGAGCGGGGCCGGGGAGAGCGACCCCAGAGGCAATGGCCAGCCCCGAGAGGCCCCGCTGAGCAACCCCACCGAGTTGGGCCACCTGGCCCCGTCAGGAGCTCGTAGCGGGACGAGCCTGCACAACCCGAGCCGAGCCAGTAAACCCCGCCCTGCTACGGTTCCGTTACTATTTGGCAACTTTGTTGCACGCGGGTCCTCGCTGCGAACAACAGAGCGGCTTATATTCAGGTGCGGCTTATTTATGGACAAAAAATGAAATGTTTGCCAACACCCAGAGACGCGGCTTATACTCAGTGCAGCTTGTATTCGTGAAATCACTGTACTTACAGAAAAATACTGCTGACCAGTAGCTGACAAAGGTAATTTGGGAATAAGAAAACAGGAGGCTAAACTGAAAGGCTGAGCTAATAATTGTAACAACACTTCTGTGTATGATTTTGTTCCTCATTTTGGAATTTCTCAGTTGCCTCTTTCAAAGTAAGTTAAAATCTTAGAAGAAGTTGTTCAGAAATTAACTGAAGAAAGATCTATGTATGTGAATAAAAATTTGGAGAAAAATGCCTTATTATTATTTTTGCAACAGTCTGATGTTTGTCTTTCATCAAGTTTTATCCAAAAAACAGAACAAAACAAAAACCATTGTATTGAAACTCAAGTTTATTTTCCAATAAAAGCACACTAATCTTGTGTTGACACAAGATTTACAACTACAGCTCACTGTCCAGTTATTTCAGATTCAGCTGAAATGTCAAGGTACAGTAATTTCACGACCATAAGGCTCACCGGATTATAAGGTGCAGACCCTGGAAGTCGGCAAATTTCACAACTTTGTAGATCATATAAGGCGCACCGGACTATAAGGCACACTTTTTTTTTGCAGCAAGTCTCTGCCCCCAACTCCCCCCACTCGGTTGCTGGCTGAGGCCCCATCTCAACCAGGCAGCCATGGGCCACTGGCCCCCGCTGTACCCGGCAGGAGAGGTATACCTCGGGTCCCCAGGCCCGCCTGTACCTGACGGGGTTGAGGCATGCCCACCGCCACTCCATGCCGCCTCACCAGGGCCGGGCTGTGCCCGCCACTGCTCCATACTGCCTCCACGGGGCCAGGTTGTGCCTGCTGCCCCTCCATGTCCCCTCCCCGGGGCTGGGCTGTGCCTACTGCCCCTCTGTGCCACCTCCACGGGGCTGGACTGTGGCCACCACCCTTCCATACCACCTCCACAGGGCCGGGCTGTGGCCACTGTCCCTACATGCTGCCTCCACGGAGCCGGGCTATGCCTGCGGGGCATGCCCGCCGCCCCTCCGCCCCACCTGCACAGGGCCAGGCTATGCCTGCTGGGGCGCCGCCCTGCCTCCACTTGGTAGCCATGGCCCTGCCGGCTCCCCCCGTAGCTCGCAGCTCTCACTTCCGGGTAGGCAAATTTCCAAACTTTGTCCATCATATAAGGCGCACTTCCGGTGGGGAAAAATTTTATTCGAAAGGGTGCGCTTTATAGTCATGAAATTGCTGTAACTTAAATGACTATGTACTATAATTTGAAACTAGCTAGCTATTCCTTTGTCCCTGACGAAGTCACTCCCCATAGAAGGTCATTAGGTTGATTAAAAGGGACTTGCTCTTGGTGTAGCTTTGCTGTCTGTCTCAAATCAATTCTCTTCCTTTGTACAGCTTCTAGGAGAATCTGTTCCATGGTATTCCCAGACAGAGAGGTGGGGCTGAAGAGTCGGCAGCTCCCAGGGTCCTCCTTTCTTCTCCTTTTCTAAAACAGACACTATATTTTCTTTTCCAGTCATTGTGGATTTCGCATGACTTCCAGGACTTTTGAAGTGTCATGGAAAGTGGTTTGGCAAGTACTTCAGTAATTTCCCTCAGGACTACATACCAGGAGAGGAGTAACGAAAAATGGGGGTTTGCAAATCCAGTGCCAAGAGCTCACCTAAAGCACTGTCTGAGCACATTTACAAACAAAAAGGGATCCAAGCCTAAACCAAGACAAGCAAACAAGGCCAGGGTACATGGTGCTTTGAGCAACATGATCTAGTGAATGAACTCAAACCATTTTATGATTCTTTGGTAATGAGATGCATCTTGTCATGTCCCATAGACTAAGCTACATTTAAGCTCCTCAGATTGTCATGAACCTGATCTTCCCCCAGGTCCTGCCTTGAGGTTAATGTATTCAAGAGATTCAAAAAGAAAATTGACAGTAAAGACTAAGGCAAGAAGGTTGTTGAGTAGCTCAGCCTTCTCCTTGTTTATTACTCAAGCTGATATACCTGTAAAAGTGCTTCTTGTTATTCCTTCAATCTCTTGCCAAGTTCAGCTCCAGTATGCATTGGCTTTTCTGACCCCATCCCCACACAACATAGAGTAATGTCCCTCTGCTCTCCCCAGGATACTTGTCCCTACTTCCACTTTGCATTCTTTGAATTTATTTCTTTCCGTTTAGTCTGATTAGCAGCTCTCAACTCAGCTATGCCAGTCTCCCTCATTTCTTTCCTGATTTCTTACACATAAATATTGAGAGCTCTTTAACTCTATGGAAAATGTTATAAAGACCGACCACCACAGTTCTTGCTTCTTTGCTCCTGAGGAGAGTTTCCAAGAGGGTTCTCTGGTTCTCTAACTCTTTGAGCAGCTTGAAGTTTTCTTTCCTAAAATTCAGGGCCTTCTCTTTACTTATTGCCTGGCCCATTTCCCATAGGACTGCAGGTTATTTATTCCCTGCGTTAGGGCTGTCTATAGGTTGGAACAAGATGTTTTACTCCATGCACTCCAGGAGTTGCCTGGACCACCTGGATCTCTCTGTGGTGCTTTTCCAGCAAGTGTTGAGATGGTTGAAGCTCCCCACCAGGACAAGAGCCTGATGGAATGTTGTCTCCTGTAGCTGGAGCTGGAAGGTTTAGTCAATAGACTTCCATTGATCAGGTCACCTGCACTAAACACCACACACAAAGTCCCCTTTGCTACCTCGATCTCTGATTCTTAACCATTAATCTCTTATGAGCATTCTGTGTTAGGTCAGTTTTTTATATTGTTTTGACAAAAACAAAACAAAACCAAGCTACAAAAAACCCTATAAAATAATTTAGAGAATGTCATATCAAAGTACAGTAAATTCACGAATACAAGCCGCACTGAATATAAGCCGCATCTCTGGGTGTTGGCAAACATTTTGGTTTTTGTCCATAGATAAGCCGCACACAAATATAAGCCGCTTTGTCGTTCGCAGTGAGGACCTGCGTGCAATTATTAACAGAACCGCGGGAGGGCGGGGTTTACTGGCTGAGCTAAGGCTGTGCAGGCTCGGCCCGCTAGGGGCCGCTGACAGGGCCAGATGGCCCAGCCCGGTGCTGCCGCTCGGGGCCCGCCGCCGCTGCCACTGGGCTCGGTCACCCCGGGTCGGCGCTGCCCCGCGGTGGCAGGCAGGGACGGAGCTTCCCCTGCTCCTACAGCAGCGGCGGCGGGCGGGGACGGAGCTTTCCCGCGCCCGTGGCGCCGGCGGCAGGCAGGGACGGAGTTTCCCCGCTCCTGCCGCGGCGGCGGCGGGCGGGGACAAAGCACCCCGTCGGCTCCCCGAGCCACGGCAATGGCTTGCGCGAGGCTCCTGTCGGCTCCCCGAGCCGCAGCAATGGCGGTGCCGGCTTCCCCCCCCCTTCCCCGGGCCGCAGCAATGGCGGCGCCGGCTTCCCCTCCCCTCCCCGGGCCGCGGCAATGGCGGCGCGGGCTTCCCCCCCCTCCCCGGGCCGCGGTAGGGGCGGCCCGGGTCCCCCCTCTCCTCCCCGAGCTGCAGCAATGGCGGCGCCGGGCCCCCCCCCATCTCTCCCCTGGGCTGTGGCAGAGGAGGAAAGAGAGCTCTCCCGCCTCTCTCCCCGCCCCCCGTGCTGCCTACAGGGAGCCAGGCTCCACCCGCGGTGCAACAGAGTAGCGATTTGTAACAATCGCAAAATGCCGACTTTGCAGCTGCTCGGCTCAGCACTCTGGTAGGCACTTCTGAGGTTGTATTAGCCGCTCCTGATTATTAGCCGCATTTCCGGTTTAGGAGCAAAATCTTAGTCAAATTGGTGCGGCTTGTATTCGTGAAATTACTGTAATTTTAACAAATTTTACTTGAAAATACAGATTGAATGATACATTTCCTATAATAGAAACATCCTTGATAGAATAGGTGAGGGTGCGAGTCATGTCTGGAGGTTATCTAGCTTCAATCATGCTGAAGAAGAACCAGCTACAGCAGGTTGCCCACAGCTATGCCCACATAATTTTTTTCTTTTGTCTGCAAGTAAAAAACCTCAATAATCTTTCTGAAAACCTTTTTCATTGTCAAAGGGCTGTACCTCCTAAAAAAGGAGGGTGGAAAATCCTTTATGAAAGGGATGAAAGAAAATCCAAACCATCTGTAATTTTTTTTTACAAATTATTATTATTATTATTGTTATTATTGTCAGTAATTTTTCTCCTGTCCTTGAACCAAAGCCAAAGTCTTATTCTCCTATGATTAGGTTTCTCATATAATTGGGTTATATCTGAATCATCAATTGTTCTAGGCAGAAATATGGTAGGCAAAGCAACCACAAGTGTGCATTGGATTATTTTTCTTATGCATATTACTGAAGGGAACAAAGAAAATCACAATACAGATCTTTGTTCCAATTTCCTTATTTCTTCCAATGGTCATTAGAGGACCATGCTGGACCATTGAATATTCAGGATTTAGACAAGGAATTCAAGACTTTTCAATTTACCTTTCAATGTTCTATTCACATTTCTAAACATGGACCAGCTAGCTCACATCCACCTGTCACTTTTTATCTTACGTCACATCTTCCAGACCCATGGAGGTATCTTAGGTATCCCAAGATGTCCAAAATTAAACTAAATATTTATGATTGAGTAAATTAATTCAAATCTATTCCATATTATAATTAATTTATGATTCAAGCATAACTCTAAGCCAGATCTAGAGATATGGGCAGTAATGATTTTTGAAAGATCAAAGCAGCAGCTTTGTAGATTTCTGTAGCATTATGCCTCCCCAGCATGCCAGTGCAAGCTATCTCTGGTAGGTAGAGCTATGCTCTGGGTGGACTAGAGGAATATGAGATGAGAAAGAAAACTGCAGATCTCTGGCTACAGAAAGGTAATGTTTTAAAATATAATTTCTGTTTTCATTTCAAACCTTGGTGTTATGTTTCGCAACTTTGAATACTGTTTTTATGCAACAAGAAAAGTTTGATCAACACGAGATGTAAAACTCTCTTTTAGCTTGCAAAGGAATAAGTACATGTATGGTCATTGGTTGATTAGGCATGTGGCTGGTCAGCTAAGGTAATGATGAGAAGGTGTTTGGGAAGATTACCTAACTATTGAAAATATTTGGACAAAACCACCTTCCTACAATTCAGTGTTTGAATGGGTCTATTTAGGATTTACTTTAGAGTTACAAGACCGAATCCTGGTTGGTTTTTTTTCCCCTGTCCTAGAAATCTTGTGATTAAAATGGTGAAAGTCACTATCATCCTGATAACATATTCAATGGCAACTATTTGTGTGAAATATGAGCTTTCCTCATCATTAATGCAAGAAGGCAAGTTTGGTAACTCACCTTCAAATTCTGGATTTGGGAAGGTTTCTGAAGACTGAAACTAACTATTTATTCTGATTTGTCCCTTGGTGCTAAAAACTTTCTGAGTAACTTGTTTGTTTTCAGCAGGATAATTCTGTATTTCCTCATGATTCATGTAACACCACTGTCAAAACCCAAACAAAATCATGTCACTACTCTTTGTCTTACACTCTCAATATCGAGGCCAGATTTGAAAACTACTTACTTTTATAAAATATATATGTAGCAAATTGCGTGTAAGTCTTTATTTTCTTCATGCAAAAGGAAACAATAAAATCGGAACACTTATTGAATTACTATCTCCACTACAATCAATTAAATTTTATGAGGAACTAATCCTGCACATTTTATAATCACAGTTGAGATTTCATATTGCCATAGAATATTTACACATTTTCAAGCTTGCAGTGAAGTAGGATGCTTATTGCTACTGATTATTCACTTTCTCCCATGTAAAATTACAAAAGGATAAAAGGGTTATGGTAAAAATTACATTCAAAACTTTTGAATCTGACTGAAAGGATTGATATCTGCATCTAGATGCTACGGCTGCTGCTAAATTTATGACAAATAAAAACATATAATTAGACAGTGGTAGTGGTTCAGTCATTGAGATGATGACCTTAAGCACCTACATAAAAGATGCTATCTATTGTTACTGTAGTTTTTCTTATTGCACTAGCTAATGGTGTAAATGATCTAAACAGGGGAAAAGAGCAGAACAAACCATTTCATTTATGAAGTCTTGATGAAGGAAAATGCAATTCTTCAGAAGACAAAACATTCTTTCAGAAAATGGCTCAAGTACTTTCAAAGACTCCAGTTCTGGCTGAGTGAGTTTAAAGTCTATATTTTTCTTTGGATTATACACCTTTCAGCTTCCCCAAAAAGCTCTTGATTTACAAAAGCAGTTACCACACAAGCTCTGCTGATACTTTTTTCTTGAGTTCTTCCAGATGCCCTGGTAATATGGTTCATATACTTCCTTCCACAAGAGCCAACACACAATAAATTTAATTCTGCATGCATTTTTGCTGATAAATAACTTTGGGTAATCTTCCCATTTCTTCCTTTCATGATCAGTACAAACAAGAATGCAGTTGTATGACTTCTGTGGTTTCAAAGTCAGAAGTATTACATCCTCTGTTCTTGTACTTTCTTTTAAAACCTTCTACCATTTTAAATCATGTTTTCTCTTTTGTTTTTCATTGTTTGTTTACTTATTAATTATTCTTTATTTCCCCTTTGTTACACTTTCTTCCAATCAAGGTTCTTTCTGTCTTCAACCCCAAAGGCTGACCTGTTTCATACTCTTCCTCCTTTCAGATATTGCAAGCTGGTTAGGAAGAAGACATATGGGTTTATTTTTTGTTTTCCACTTGGTCATGTTTCTTGCTAAACAATTACAGTTCTGCATCCAAATCTGAGAGGCAGGATGACACTCTTGTTTCTTTGTCTAATACCATCAGAATAGTCCAGAAAATCCTTTTTTCCTTTTCTTCTGTGATTATTTTCTCAATGAACTTTTGGGGGTTTTTTAAAAATTTTTTAATTTTTTTTTATTTCTTATTTCTTTTCCTCTGAGAATTTTTATCAGTCTTTCTATTCACAGTAGTCCCAAAATGCTTTCCAAGCCTGGTTAAGCTCTATTTTTTCCCAAACTGAACTCTAATCTAGATAATCTTATCCAAAATTCAACTGCTATATTTGACAAAAAGTATAACTTCACTTCTGTATTTCAGACCTCTCTAATCAGGCCCAAATGAAGTCTTCTAGGCTATAGAAAATAATTGTCACATCATGTAAACAGAATGCAACATTCAACCACCTAATGTATGGTTAACAGTGACATCTTGATTTCTTGATATATTTGAGCCCTGCGGTTGCCTCATTTTCTCAGGCATTGTGAATACCATTATTATGCCTATATGGCTTTTCATAGTCAAATTCTGTCTAGGTTTTAACCTATAAATTCTCCTTTCCATTTATATAGAAGTGCTTTGATCCAGGTTCTCATAATCTCATGTTCTGTATTACCCTTTATCTTAAATGTTTCCAAAGTCTCCTCCTTGTTTGTATCATGACAAAAATTAACCACTTGCCTTAATTTTCGAAATTCCTAACTTTTGATTATCTCTGTGTAGTATCACGAGTATTTTTATGCCTCTCAGTAGCTCATAATAGTGGCATCACACTATTAAATTTTCAAATAAATATCAATGTGTAGTCATTCACCTAGGGCAATTCTTTGCAAATATCTTCAAAGCTATTCCTTTGTCTGCTTTTAAATTCACCATTAAACCCTACTTTTCTAATTAAAAGTTAGAGAAGTAGACTAAAACTACTCATAGAAATGCTTATACTCTTGAAGCACTGCATTACCACCTGTCATGGTGACCACTGTTGCCTCACTGCTTCCTGTAGTTTTCCAGCTTATCTTTAACCATATGTTGTCCTTTTTGTAATGGCAAATGCTCTAAAATGCACTTTCCCCCTTCTGGTTCTATGCTTGCACAAGTCCTACTATCATGACATTTTGAGACAGTGCTTGCTTTATGATGATTAATAAATATGTGGTAAGCAGTCACTGAGCAATAACAAGAAAACATAAAAAATTAACACAGTTAATTGTCATTTACTTATTCACAAGGAGCATGACAGAAACTTGCACTTATCCCAAGAAATATCTAATGATGTGCAGGAATAGTAAGTGTAGATAAACTGAATTAATTTATTTTTACTCCATCTAAAATAAATCAGGTTTAGTTTTTAAATGTCATAGAATATGAGAAATTTCCCCTATACTTCTCTTTTTTTGTAGGAACAAGGCTTCTTAAGTGTTTTGATAAAGTTTTCTGTTTTTATCAGAAACTTGTGTGGGATTTAAAAAATATTTTAATAATTCATAGTTTTAAAAATAGTCGCCTATTACCTGATACATATTCAGCTAAAACTTTCATATGCTTTTTTAATATATGCCTACTCACAAGTATTTTTTTTCTCCCTATTAAGAAGTGTCTTATTCAAGTACCCCAGGATTAGAGATGTAATACCTTATGGGTTTTAAGACTAAATATACTGTTATATTATGGATTTAACTTTGTGATATTATATGTTTACAATGAAAATACAATTTTCACTGTTTAAAATGAAATCTAAGGGTTTTTTCTCCTTTTTTTAAATTCCTGAATTTGAGCAAGTAATATGAATATGTTCTATTATAACAATTTCTTCCTTTTTATGGAAATAAATATTCCATTTTATTTTATCTAGGATGTGTTATTCAGAGATCTTTTTGATTTAAAAAAACCCTGTCCCCCTATAAACTAGCATAATTTAATATGTAGGAAAGAAAATACAAAAAATATATTTTCTTCTTTAAATACCAATATATTTTAATTAAAAAGTGCAAATTTTCACAATGAGGAAAATCACTTGCATAACTTGTAATACCGTTTACTTGTAGAATTTGAAATTAAGAGGTTGATTTACTCTGATGCATACATCTTTAAACACATGACAATAGAATAATCCTCTGTTAGATATAGTGAAATATGAAACAAATTTTACACAGTGTGTGGGGTGCAGATATGGAAATTTTATAACAGATCCTAAAATATTATATTTTTCACTGGATTCTCTTGCTTATATTCAAGCTTTCATCAAAGGGAAACTGCTTGCCCCCATAGCAGCTATAAAATTCACTCTAAAGATGTCGTATTTCCATTGTCTGTCTTGCCCAACTGAGATTCCCCTTTGTTTTGATTCACCCTTGATCATGCAGAGGGCAACCATTTATAGCCTGATTTTAAAAATTCATTTCTCATGAAATTATTATGTTTTTCTACCCTGCTTTCTAATTCTGTGTTTTAAAAATAAGGGTTTTAAAGTCATTCCATTTTTTTGGTATAAAGGTGGTCTATTTCAAAGAAATAAAACTCTTCTATTTTATCTTTACTCAAAGTAGGGCAAGTTCTAACATATTTTTTCTTTATAAATATATGTAGTGCACAAACTTATGCCAAACTGTATATATAATACAACATGAAGCTCCACATAGATGTTGTTAGCACTATGCTCTAACTACAGAAACATGCCTCACTCAAATTACCGCTGTTTTATAGACTTCTAAGCCAAACATCAAGAGTTACTTTAGGGCCACACTACATTTAAAATATTCCAATAGGTTTTTTTAAAACACCAGAATAATTTAAAAAGTACATACAAGATTAATACAAAAAGCAAAATCAAACTTTCCCTTAAAATCACCATTTTTTGGTGTAACATATAACTCTCATTTCAGAAAGATATTAGTTAGGTATAGAAAATATATGGGCCTTGCCTTTCAATGCATAGCTGGCATTTAATCCAAATGTAATCAACCACTTCCTCTAATAGTTATAATTTAATGGGAAAAGATAATGTCTATTGTAGTATAAAACCTTTCTCTGCCTATCCAGTGACTTTTTTTTTAAGTAGTAACTTAACAGAAACGCAAGTCTAGAAGCTACTCTTTCTCCTAATAGATGTCTAATAATTACAGTAATTTCACAATTATAAGCCGCACCATTTTGACTAAAGTTTTGCTCAGTACCCGAAAGTGAGGTTTGTATTCTGGGGCGGCTAATATGTGAAAAAAAATTCTGAAATTTGCCAACTGGAAATGCGAGCACGCAGCAGCCCCTAGCCGAGCCTGCGCAAGCAGGGCCAGGGCCGCGCCCAGCGGCCACGGGGGAGGGGAGAGCTGTGCCGGGCCAGGGTAGCTCTGCAGCGGGGGAAGGGGGAACTGTGCTGGGCCGGGGCCGTTCTCTGGTGGGAGAGGGGGGAGCCAAGCTGGGCCGCGGCCGTTCTCCAGTGGGGGAGGCGGGAGCCAAGCTGGGCCAGGGCAGCTCTGCGGTGGTGGGGGGGGCCGTGCCGGGCCGGGGCAGCTCCGCGGCAGCGGCAGGGGAGCCTGGCTGAGCCTGCACAGCCCCGAGCCAGTAAACCCCATGTTCCCATGATTCTGTTACTAATTGGCCACTTTGTGAAAGTTGCACACGGATCCTCGCTGTGAATGAAAGTGCGGCTTACAATCTGGTGCAGCTTATTTACAGAGGAAAAACAAAACATTGCTGACACCCCGGAAGTGCGGTTTATAATCGGTGCAGCTTGTAATTGTGAAATTACTGTACTTTTTCTTAATCTCATTCAGTTTGTAGTTTGTATGTTGATTCAGTTGTCTTTCTATCATAAAAATATTTTCACAAAAGATATAGTAGTCGTAAGTTATCTTATCTTGGATTTGTCATTTTGCAATGAAATTAAAGAACAATCTTCAGTAGAGCCAAAGGACCAAAATGGACAAAAACTTTTACTCCCTCTTCTGACCAGATCTGATTTAGCTGAAAAGTGCTGGGCAAATGGTATTTCACATATTTGCAAAACAATATTGATCTTGAATGCTTTTAAAGAGTTTATCTTAACTTTCTTTCACTGTTTATAATATTAAAATATATTAAAGGTAAAAAAGTCTTTTTTAGCTCTGGAAGTCTTTTAATCTAGTGAGCATAGCAACAGCCAATCTGAAATATTCCTTATTAAAGGTATAAAGATATATGGGGTTTTTCAGAGGACCAGTGATCGTAATGTTCAGAGCATTTATAATAATAATGTCAACGCACAGAAGGGAACAGAGAATGGGAAAGGAGATGCTTTGTTATGTTCTGTTAGCATTCTACTCAATGAATAGACCAAAGGGCTTGAATTGCAACAACTACTTCTTAAAAATTGTGTTATAATTTGCATTATGGTCTTGATCAAGTATTTTAAGAAAAATCATAGAATACACTGTTAAAAGTTCATCATGTAAATTAATAGAGATTGGTTTCCAGAAATATCATGGTTAATTATTAATTCATAAACAATTAATATGTTGATTTTGATTTTGAAATTTTCCATCTTTGTGTGTGGATGTGTCTACAGACAAAAGAAAATTTTTTAACAGACTACCTTTACAGTATTTCCCCATATTAGGCTTGGAGTTGCTACTTCTAATAATGAAAAGTATTTCCAGAATTATTATTTAGAATTTCTGCACTTTAGTAATCTTTTCTTCACAATGTAGCTTTTGAAGGCAGATTTTTTTTTTCTTTTTGCATATTTTTCTCTGTTGTAATTGGATACACATAGTTCAGTCTTCATATTCTCCAGCTTCTGGAAGAGAGGGCATATTTGAGTATAGGTATGTGTAGATAAATATTCAATATGTTAGAGGAAAGCAAGAGAATGAATCAATAATATAAATTTTACACTTGCATTAATCTAAATACACAAGACAAGTATACCTCACAAAATTCTGGGACCATCTTTTTGTTCTTCTTCTCTCTGTGTCTTATTTAAAATAGAAAACTGGCCAGCATGAATAGTCAGGGTATCTTACTCACGGCAACAACTCACATTGAGAACTGTACTCCTTTCACTATGATGTCCTTGAATTTATTGCTGCCTTTACTGTCAGCATCTCCTGCCACCTGCCCCAGAAAATTGCCTGCCCTCTGGGACAAAGACAATTTTTATTTCATAGGAGTACAGAACTAAGTGATCCAAGTTGCCCAGCAGAAATCACTGACTAAATGATCCAAACCTTCACATTTGTGAGTTTTAAGGTGATTTACTCACTTATGTCTGTACTACAAAATCTGGTACTTATTTTTGTTTTGGTTCTGATTTCATTCAAACCGAAGGTTTAGTGGCAAACTTATAATCTCATGTTTCATAGTTTATCACTGGGCACCTGTCTCTAAATTGTTGTCAATGAGTCATGGTACCACTTGCACTAAAATGGAATTCAATGCATATTTGCAGAATTAATAAGAAAAACCAAAGTGAACTTTCCTTCATCATATTTGTCATATATTAGTAGAACTGTGCTAGGTCTGAACAACGAAGGAGTTGCAAATGCAACATGCTGCAGTGAACTCCTATGGGTCTCAACGTACATTTCAGGAGAAAATACATATTGTAGGAGGATGCCTTTTACTTTTTTCAAGCAAAAAACAAATTGTAGCACGCATCTAGACTATAATCTGTCAGTTCAGTTCAGTAAATAGCGTCATTGAACACTTTAATCAAAATTTAGGCAATTTATTTTACAGAGGAGACAACTAAACAGTAAAACACAAAAATGTATTCATAAGGCATAGTCTTGTCATTGGATTACTCATGAACTGTTACTGGTAAAAAAGAATCTCCTATTCAAAAAGTCTTGCAGTTCATTACATAAATTGGTTAAAAATAAGAAAAGAAATAATTAATAAACTTTATTTTCTCAGTATATTAATTAATACAATTATGCACATGTTTATTTCTGGTAGAACTGGTTTAATGTTTTTTTTTAATTGATAAGTCAAGCTTTCTGAATTTCTTCTAATTCCCTGGTCTTTTTCAAAGCGTTCTTACATATAGCTAGTCAGAAATATAGGTTCTTTTGCTACAAAAAGTCAAGATATTTTCATAATTTTATCAAATGCTCTTTTGGAAATTTCCAAGAAGGACCTTAAAAGAAGAAATAAATTTTCGTTCTTTCTGCTTCATCAAGTTACTTGGAAACCAGGGAGAACCTATGTAATGTGTAAATACATAGCGCCTAGAAAAAAAGTTAAATTATTACTGACATTAAATTATTCTTTAATAGAGATTTTAGGTATGTGTGTTCATAGAATCAGAGAATATGCTGGGCTGGATGAGATCCACAAGGACTATCAAGTCCAACTCCTGGCCCTGCACAAGACCACTCCCAAGAGTCACACCATGTGCCTGAGAGCGCTGTCCAAAATGCTTCTCAAACTCTGTCACGCTGTTGCTGTGACCTCTGCCCTGGTGAGCTTGTTCCAGTGCCCAGCCACCCTCTGTGGGAAGAATCTTTCTCCAATATCCAACTTAAACTGCCCCAACCCAATTTCAGGCCATTCCGTTGGTTCCTCTCACTGTCGCCATAGAGAATAGATCAGTGCCTGCCCCTCCTCTTCCCATTGTGAGGAAGTGGTAGCTGCAATGAGGTGTCTGCTCTTCTCCAGGCTGAACAGAACAAGTGACCTCAGCTGCTCCTCATGTCCTTCCCTCAAGTCCTTTCATCCTTCAGGTGCTCCCTGATAGCTTAATATCTTATACTGGGGTCACTAAGACTGCACACAGTATTGGGGAAAAGTACTCTTCTGGGCAAAAGGGGTTCCTACTGGTCAGGAAAACTTGATGGGGGAAGCCATCCAGAATTGTTTATCATTGTAGGATCCATTTTGCATATTTTTGCTATTAATATTGTTGTTGCTACTGTTTCTTTCTTTTCTCATTGTTTCCAGTAAACTGTTCTTATTTTAATCTCTGATCTTCTTCATTTGTGCCGTTGGTTGCAGAAGGGGGAGGCTGAGCAAATATGTGTGTAGTTTTTTTCAATGAGAATGCTAATTGGAGAATACCATTCCTTAACCCTGGCAAGTCTGACAGGCCAAGACCTGTGTTTGAAGACATTGCTTTGATAAGAAAGCCCAGTTTTTTCAACTCCATTTTCCACTGTCTCTTCATTACTGTAAATGGCACACTGGGAATTTTTTTTCTGTCACCTATAGATATTTTTGTTATTTCATGCATGTAAATTAGAATAATTCTGTGCCTCAGAACTCATTGAGTCACCTCAATTCCATTAGTTTTCCTGAAAATGTAATTAGGTAACTTCCAATTATTTTACTTATCATGGTTCAGAAGTGCCAATTTACAAACGGACATTTCCCCAGCATAACATCTACAACAGCCAAAAGGAGTAGTCACCTAGGCAGTCAGTAAAACAAAAGAGAAGAGATGACTAATGTAGATGTTGACTTTTTTTAATATAGTGTACAGAATCAAACAGTCACAAGGTCTCTTCTGATGTGCAACATCATCAACCCTTGAACCCGGGGTTAATGTTTTTTGAAAGGATTATATTTCCTTTTAATCCGAACAGCTCCAAACCTACTCAGTCTTTGGAAAGACATAAAGTTTGACATGCTAAGTTTACAGTAATTTCATGATTATAAGTCGCACTGAGTATAAGCCGCACTTCTGGGTGCCAGCAACTTTTCATTGTTTGTCCATATATAAGACGCACCTGATTATAAGCTGCACATTACAATACAGAGCGTGATAAAAGGTATCTATTATATCACCATCTGTTGAGGTTGGGGGCAGTGATCCTTATCTCTGTGGGAGATATTCTGCTAATGGGCCATCCATTGAAACCAGGCGGGGCATTGTTGTTTATCTTTTCACAACTCATCCTTCCTCCAGCGAGTCATTTTCTGCTGATGGCCCGTTGAGTCCCACTGCATGACTGATAAAATTACTGCATCCCATTGGAAGTTGCTCCAGCCAGGGGGAAGAGCCCAACATTTCTTACCAAGATGAAAACAGAGGTTTTGGGACACTAAGGTAGCCCTTTCTCCACTGGACTCCAGAGGGAAACCGGATTTCTCCACACCAGCACTGAACCTCCAGAGGGAAACTGCAACATCTACAGGAGCACTGCTCCAACTGAATCACATCTGTCACTTCAAGAGGACTGCAGCCACCATTTAATGGGACTTCTACCAACACCCTGCCTGACAGGGTGTCAGGTTGTACTCTGACTTTGTCAGGGCTTGGAGTCTGTTTCTTTGTAGTATTGTATTTCTATTTTAATTTCCCTAGAAAAGAACGGTTATTCCTAATTCCCATATTTTTGCCTGAAAGTTCCCTTGATTTCAAAATTTATAATAATTTGGAGGGAGGGGGTTTACATTCTCTATTTCAAAGAGAAGCTCCTGCCTTTCTTAGCAGACACCTGTCCTCCAAACTAAAACAGCAACTTTTCGTTCTTTGTCCATATATAAGCCGCACCTGATTATAAGCCACACTTTGGGTTCGGACAAAAATTTTAGTCAAAATGGTGCGGTTTATAATCGTGAAATTATACTTCTACAGGCAAATAATAACTTTTAGTGTCTTATCTCTGCAAGGATGATACAATATTAACCAATATTTAGAAATTGTAGGCCTCCATAACAGTTGTTTTTCATTCTCCTACACCTTTATTACTTATAATATCAATCTCCTAAAGTGAATTATTCTGATGAATCTATTCATCTGTTACTCTAGGTATTTTACTGGAAGTCCTGGAGCTGTAATTACAGGCAGAGTGCCGTGTCTTTCAAAATTTACTAGGCATTTTGTTTCTTGTGGAAAATGTAACTAAGAGAGTCACAGTTTAAAAACCTTTAAACTTTTGTTGTTTTGCTTGGAAATTACAATAGTTTCACAAATACAAGCCGCACGGACTATAAGCCACACTTCCAGTGCGTCGACAATGTTGATGTCTTTGTCAATAAATAAGCCGCACCCCGAATATTAGCCGCACTTTCGTTCGTAGCGAGAATCCGTGCACAGCTTTCACAAATTTGCCAATTAGTAACAGGATCGCGGCATAGCGGAGTTTACTGGCTCGGGGTGGGTCCAGGCAGGCTCGGCCCACTCATGGTTGCCGATGGGGCCGGGTGGCCCAGCTCGGTGCTACGGCTCGGCTGGGCCGGCCGGGCGGTGCTGGTGCCGCTGCCGCCGCCAGGCTCACTGGCCCCCTGCTCCCATCTGCACCGCCGCTGCCGCGTTTGCTCACCCTGCCCGGCACTGCAGGCCCCCACACTGCCGGGTTCTCCCACGTTGCTGGCCCCGGGCTCCCGTGCACTACCAGCCCCGCTTCTGCTGGGTATCTCCCCGCCACCAGGCAGCCCCGCCCGCCAGGCTTCCTGCTTCTGCTATCGTCTCCTATACAGTCGGGCTCCCGTGCACTGCCAACCCTGCTTCTGCCGGGCTCCCCTGCCCTGCTGGCCCGGGCTCTGCTGCCCCCCTGCCCCGCCCTGATGGCTCAGGCTCTGCTGCCTGCCCCCCGCACCGCTGGCCCCGCCTCTGCCAGGCTTTCCCACCTCTGCCGGGGCCAGCCGGGCGCCAGCTTGGCTTGGGGCTGCCGTGGGCTCTCACTTCCGTGTTGGCAGCTTTTAGAATATTGTTCATATATTAGCTGCCCCCGAATATTGGCCGCACTTCCGGGTTTCCACCAAAATTTTTGTCAAATTGCTGCGGCTTGTATTCGTGAAATTACTATAACTATCAATCACAGCAACACAACTTATTTTAGTGGAGCAGATTACTGGTAAAGAGAATTAAAATATTGCTTTGTGTTGATCTATGCTGTATTACATACAAGTAGTTCTCTCAGTATGCCTTTTCATAAATTAAAACATCTCAATCTATTTCCACTTCATGATTTTAATAAGCCCTTATTTTTTCAAATTTTAACATTTGCAAATTTCAGTTTGGAAATGATCCAGACTTCATCAAGACAACTTTAAGCCATGGTTCTAATGCCTCTTGGAGATTTATTTCCTTAAATTCAGGGTTTGCTACTGCCATGTTAGTCACTAGAAGCTTACTTGAGTCAAATGACAAAATCAGTAATCTTCAAGTTGAAAAAACATACGCTTAGATGAGGATATCTACAAGAAATACTAATTTTTATCAGCAAAGCAAGACCAAGATTCCTATCCTTATGATCAAGGACCAGATTTTTTGTCTCTGCTGAAAGAGATTTATACATGTTGGGGTTGGGTTTCTTTTTTATTTATTTATTTTATTTTAATTTTTTTTTTCTTATAGAATTTTTCCAATAAGTTGCTAGGAAACACTAACTACTGGGTAGTTATGGGTACTTAAGAAAAAATAAGTGGCCAAGGTCAGGAGAAGAGTGCAGCATGAGGCTACACTTTTTCTCTGTGAGTTTCTCTCTGAGGGGGAAGAAAGATACTGTGAGAATTGGGGCAGATAAAGGATGGGACTGGGGGCATGTGCTGGTTCTCTCTCTCTCCGTCTCTCTCGGGGCTTTGGAGGAGGATGGCTAAGCTTCTGCTTAGGAAAAGGAATTTCTCTACCACGGCAATAACCCAGTCGGGAGCTGCCTTTCTTCTGCTGCTGGGTCCCACACTGCCTGCCCTGCTGGGATGTCCCACAGTTCCAGCTACCACCTGGAGCTTCTGATATCTCTCATCCACCACCCTGAGATTTCTGCTCATTCCTGACGTCCCAGTTTGGTGCTCCTCAGAGTCCTGCAGGGGCATCGGGACCGACACTACCCAGGGTTTATGAACCAAGGCCTCTCTCCCATCCCTTCAGCCTGGGCACAGGCACCGACACTGCCCAGGGTTTATGAACCAAGGCCTCTCTCCCATCCCCTCAGCCCAGGCCCCGCCGCCATTCCCGCGTGCTGCCCGAGCCCACCCCACAGCGCCCCCTGCAGGCGCGGGGGAATCATAGCCCCCGCCTGGCCCGGGGGAGCCACCAGCGCCCCTGCTGGCCGTGCTTGGAACTGCAGCACGGGACAGCGCTTGTGGCCAGGAGGGTCCCTGGGCTCCTGCTCGGGCTGTGATTAATGCTGGGCTGGTTGTTGTTTGTTTGATTTTTTACACACACTAATAAAGAACTGCTATTCCTAGTCTCATATCTTTGCCTGGGAGCCCCTTAATTTCAAAATTATAATAATTCAGAGGGAGGGGTTTTACATTTTCCATTCAAAGGGAGGCTCTGGCCTTCCCTAGCAGACACCTGTCTTTCAAACCTAGATGTATTAAGAAATCGTAGTCTGTAAATAAAATGTATTCATTGCTACGGCAGCTACAAACCATAACCTTATGTATTTCCTAACAAATAATAAAGTAAATAAAATTATGGTGCGACCTGACCATAAGCAAGTAGGCAATACCTGCATCTGTAACTTCCCATTTGAATATTTGGAAAACTTCAGAGCACAACTGCCTTTTCTAGCCTTGGTCAAAATTTTTTGATACTTTCTAAACAGTGTATCTGAAATCTAAACTTGGTTTCCAGTCATTCATGACATGAATTTGCATTGTGCAGGCTGGCTAAATGTATGTGAACACATGTACATGTAAACACAGATATTTACTTAGAAACATAAAAATATACATGGAAGTATCATGCATCAATGTAGACATAAATCTTCAAGACAGCGTCACTGTTAATGCTGTACTACTGGAAAAGCTGTCGACTTCAGTTGGAACTGTGCAGTTTCGCAGAAGGCAGACAAAAATAAATGACTAATAAGTTGGCGTGTTTAAGCAAAATAAACTAAAATCGTAATAATTTACACTACTATGCCCACTTTTACTGAGAGAGAAAAGGAGATAGTTATGATACTGAACTCTTCATCACACCATATGAAACTAAAACCTGAAATGTCAAAAAGATTAGTCACTATTTCCTCTATAGGTGTAAAAATATTGCTAACTTTTATGTTCTAGCTGATACATCCAAAGTCTTGATTTTTGAAATTTATTTTCATCATCCTCTTTTGTTACTCTTTTTTTTTTTCTAACACTGCATACAGTGGAAAACTCCCACTTAACTGACATATTGAATGAAGAGAATAAAGAGAGGAATAAGAAAGTATTTAAACAGTGTGAGAGATCATTTGACTTTAAGGGAAACATGTCATCTTGTACCAGAAGAGAATCAGTTCTGATTCATTTCACTGTTTTATATTGCCTTTGATTTCATAGGCTGCCCAGTGCTTTGCAAACTTCAAAATGGTACTTACATTCTCTTTTGCAGTAAAATACAGAGGACTGTTAAGCTTTTGATTTTGAAGTGGTGATAAGTAGAATGCTTCAAAAAGGAGAAACCTCTTTTCCTAGACAACTACTACATAATTTTGCAAAGGTCAGTAAAAGTTGATTAAATGGTCTAACACATTCAATACATTATGAAAATGTGTAAATCATGCATAAACAAGTCAATCTGAGTTGTCATTACTTTCACTGCCATGCACCTAATAAAATACACAGATTTTAGTGTTAATTTTACTAGACAGCGTTCCACTTAGTTGCATGTACTTGCACCCAAGTCAAATATCAGTCAAAAGCTCCCTAGCACTATATAAACAAATAACTCCTCCCAAGTTACTTAAACCTCACCAAAATTATTATTTTAAAAGTACCTTATTTGATTCTAAATTTCTAACCAGAGAGAAGGCAGAATCCAAACGAAAAAGGGACTCATGCTCATGGAAAACAAGTAGAGCTTTTAAAATTTATCATTAAAAATAATTAATAATTATCAAATCTACAGTAATCTGGGAAAAATGTTAAAAATCAATCTTATATAAAAATTCACGTGGAAAAAAATAAAGTTAGCAGCTGAATTATCTTTTTTATTTTTTTGTGGAGTCAGTGGTAATCTACTTAACAACACTTTCTTGTTGACTATGAAAACTTTCATTCAGCAGAGCTGATAAAATAACATTTTTTATAGTTAAAAAGTAAAAGAGGTAAACAACTCAGAAGATCAAATCATTTATCTCATGATGGATAATCTTAAACGGGAATTTCTTTTCCCTTTTTTCTTTTCTCTGATGGCTTTGTTTCACAATGTTTGAACATTGTAGATATCTCTAGATTGCAAACAAAAAACCCAATAAACTGAAAAAAGCCTATTACTCGGAATTGCAACTCCAGAAGAATTTGGAATATCATGTATCCTGTAATACAGGCCATCCAGGAAAGAAAGAGACTCTGACAGGTTTTTTAATCCCTCTGTATGAAAGTAGATTGCCTTACAAGATACTGAGTGCTTACTTTTCCCTCCTTTCAGGTCTTCAGCATCTTTAAGGAAACTAATCATTTCCATGTTATCCTTGGGTGAAAGAAAGTAACCTTAATAACAGGAAGATCCATGTCAAGTTTAAGAGTTACCTTAACAGTTAATTATAAAGGTGTTCACCGGAGGGTTGGTTTTTTTTCAGCTATATGGGCTTCAATGCTGAAATAATTGTCACACAACAGCCAGCAGAGGGAAAACAATAGGAGATGTTAGCTGTACTATAAGGCATGGAGAAAAAAGATTTATAATTTTCACACAGAGGTTGTTCATAGTCACACTTATTTGATATTAACATTCTACACCTTAGCAAAGACGTCACCTTGAACTTTCTTCCTGATGATTATCCATTTTCTCTCCTTGACAATTGACAAGCTTGACAGACTCGTTAAACTGCTGAATTTGTAATTTGTAGAGAACCTTTCTCAATAGCACTTGCGTAATAGCAAAGTGCTATAATGTGAACCCAGCATGCATTTTAATGCAAATCTTATCATAAGCCAACTGCTAGCACAGCAACTGAGGGGTTTTTTTTTCACCAGTTACAGAATAAAAATAATGTAACAAGAAATTCTTGCACTGTAATTCCCATGCCTTTTAAAACCTTTAGCTCCATTTAGCTAATAGGTTTGTTCTAAAATTCTGTTAATTAAGAAAAGCCTTAACATAGAGTCATGGAAACACAGAATGGGTAAGGTTGGGAGGTGTCAGAGCCAGTTATCTGGTCTAACCTTCTTGCCAAGTAGTGTCACCCCGGAGCACACTGCACAGGAATGTGTCCAGACAATTTTTGAATATCCCCAGTGAGGGAGACTCCACAGCCTCTCTGGGTAATCTGTTCACTGCACAGTTATCTGCACAGTAAAGGTCTTCCTCATGTTCAGGTGGAACTTTCTGCACATCTGTTTCTGCCCCTTGTCTCTTGTCCTAGTCTTGGCACCAAGAAGAGACATCCTCTTGATACCCTCCCTTCAGATATTTACAGACATTGATGACGTCTTCTCTCGGTGGTCTCTTCTCAAGGCTGAATAAGGCAGCTCTCTAAGCATTTTCTCATAAGAGAAGTGCTCCAGTCCCTTAATCACCCTTGTTCCTCTTCCTTGGACCTCTTCCAGGAGCTCAGTGTCACTTTTGTCCTGAGGAGAACTGGACACAGCACTCCAGATGTGCCTCACCAGGGCTGAGTAGAGGGATAATATCACCTCCCTAGACCTGCTGGCAATGCTTTTCCTGATGCACTGATGGATACCATTGGGAATGCTAGGAATACCAGGAATGTGCTTCCTAAAGCATCTCAGAATACCTTCTTGGCCACAAGAGTACATTGCTGGCTTGGACAGCTTTTGTCCACTTTTTTCCTGAATGCTGTGCCCGGGCCTCCTTATCTGTATGAACTCTGTACTTATACATACATGGTTTACAGTTTAAATTAAAATTCATACATGATTCAATCTGATCCCTTTTTCAGTGTTCCTGTTACAATTTTATATAAGTTGCTGGCAGAAAGAAAAAAGTGTACTGCTCTGAAAACCCCAATTTTAGCAACTCTGCAAAATCCACATTGTTTTTCAAAGATAGTCTTCTTCTATGTAGTAGTGCTGTGAAGTTTCAGAATAGGGCACTCATCATTCAGATGGAAAAAAAATCATACTGGAATTGGTTTTTTATTGTGCTAATTTCTCTAATATATAATTTAAATACCTAACAGTGTACCTTTTAATATTATGATGGTTCTAGGGTTTTTTACTTGCAAAATAGGAAAGCACGGTTAAACATGCAGGTCCAGTATTAATATTTTGACACGATCTGTGTAATTTGACATATAATTGTATCTTTTCCACAAAAAAGAAAAGTAACCAACAGTCTAAGGAAATCGCAAGTTGCACGTGATTAACATGCAGGTGTTGTTTCTGGAATTTATCCACCAGACAATAAAAAACCCTTTTTTATGGCATAAAAAAGCAAGAGAACTGGGGATGGAGCGGGGGGAAGTAAAGTCAAAGTAATTTCCTACATCCAATTTTCAGACACAGCTCTGTTCGCAAATACAAACTTTGTTTTCTCCATTTGCTAACCTATTCCTTACATGCACATATGTAATTGGAACAGAAACAGAGAGTTTGAAAAGTAATAGAAATAACTATTGAAACCAAAAAGATGCACATAATTTAAAATAGCATCAGGACCCCCACATCTTTTTTAGTGACTCTCTTTATGCATAATTTTGATTTTTTTATATAAGGCACACTCTAATTAATTTGAGGCCACAACTTTTTCTTGCCAGAGTTGTAGGTTGCAGAAACTGAATGCAGCCTTGACCAGAAGGCCATGTTCACGTCTGTTTCATGACAGAAAGGATATAATTAGGAAATATCAAACAAATGTTGAAGTTCAAAAAGGAAACAAGAGGATAAAGGGGCACAGTAACTATTCACAAAATTACCATTTTAAAGCATTAATATTAATTTTAATATTCATATCCATAAGGACACACTGCCCATGAATACAAGCCAAGCCTGATCTGCAAGTTACAGATGGAGTATTCCAGCTTTTTTGACATTTCTTTTGATTACAATGACATATGTTAGTAAGGGCAGAGGTGGTCAACTTTAATGTTGCTGAATTCAATATATGAGCACTTAAAATGACAGAAAGTGTCTCTTTTTTGTAGGTTAATGGGAGCATAATAGACCTCAATAAACCTGTTTTCCTATCCTTCCCGTCAGCAAAGGCCAAGCTCACTAATGCAGCACATGAATCAAGTGAGAAGGAGCTTGACTTAACTAAAGTTGGATAGGCTACTGAAGTTGTCTCTGTGGTGCCAACAAAAAGCTAGAATATTTATGATTTTCAATGTTGAAAGATTGCAGGTTTTTTTCCTAAAATGCATAACTTGTTCTGTGGGCAAATCTACAGGTAAATTTTGGAAATATGATCTATTTTGGTAGCTCTAAAATACACTCTATTTAACACTGTATTTCAAAAAATAATACTTCAAAATTGATCACTATGTTTTCATTGCAGCTTTACAGCCCTAGTCCATAGGATAAGTGTCTTTAGTAATGTGTGATTGCAGTCCGATGATGATATTCTTATACAAGTTCCATCTATCTGATCATGGCAGATAATTCTATGATGAGGTGAGCTCTAGCACTATGTAGAACCACGTCCTTTTCACCAGATGGGGAGTTTTTGCCTTGTGAAGGTTGGACTGTAGTACTGTTTTGTCACAGCAGTGTTCCTGCTGATTTTATGCTTTCCAGGAGAATGCAATAAGTATGTTGCAATTACATCTCTGTTTTTCCATTGAAGGCTCAAACCCAGGCCACAGCTCTCTGGCTGGAGACCAGAGCATAAAATATGCATGTTGGGATTTAGTACCTATGTAAAGTGCTAAAAAACTGCTGTTCAGTTAATGTAGCAAGCTTGTCTACCATAGAAACTGAAAATCAGAAAGAAAATTTGAGGAATTAATCTGAAATTATTTACACAAAGTCTGAAAGATACAGAAAATGTGCCAGTAATATCTACTCTAAAATTTACTCCTATGTGGGGATGTTTGTAACAGAAATGATTCATGAATGGTCAGAGATGAGACATTACAGAAGCTTACAGTTTTGGGGAGAACTACATATTTATAAAAAGAATAGATAAAAAAACCCCCAAAAAGTCACCTTTCAGAATCAATTTGATACTTTTGCAGTTGTAGAGTTTTTCATGTTTTGTTGTTTTGTGGGTTTTTTTGCAAATAGTTCACCAATATCATATGTACACTTCAAATAATTAAAAATAAACCGTGAAGTCTTACCAAATTTTTGAGTTGTATTTCTAACAACAATTTCAAGTAAACCTCATCTACAAGAATGCTCTTTTAATTGAAATCTATTTTCTGTTTTACTGTAACTTCTGTAACTATGTGTGAAATTCGGTCGACTTTATTAAAAAAAACACTTCAATATTCAGCCACTTCTCTATATCATCTCTGCATAGTCACTGACCTCTTCTCTGAACTCTTCCACTTTATGCATTATATTTAATGTATTGTAAAGTACTATTGTAATTTAGTATTTAAAAACATCTTAATTCATATTTTGTTTGTACTGCCATTACTCTTGTAACAATACTGATTTTCATGAATCAATGTTCTTTTGTAATCTATTTTTTCTTCATTATTCATAGCATGAGTAGAAGACCTTCTATAAAACAGTGTACCTCTACCCAGACTTCACACAGTCACTGAAGTGACATAACAAAGGGAAGTGATCGATTCTCCATGTCTTTATATTTTCAGACCAAGATTTTATGTATCTTTAAAAGGAATTCATTAGTCAAAAAACTTTACCAAGAGATTTATAGAACTGTGTTTTTGTGTTATATAGGGACAAGGTATAAACAATCAAGTTATGTAAAAAATCTATTTTGCCCTTGTCTTGGGTTACAATACATGATGTGATCAAAGGTTTGTATCACCAACTGTTGAGGGTGGGGGCAGTGATCCTTATCTCTGTGGAAGATATTCTGCTAATGGGCTATCAATTGAAACCAGGTGGGGCATTGTTCTTTATCTTTTCACAACCCATCCTTCCTCCATGAGTCATTTTCTTCTAATGGCCCATTGAGTCCCACTGTCTGACTCATTAAATTACTGCATCCCATTAGAAGTTGCTCCAGCCAGGGGGAAGAGCCCAACATTTCTTACCAAGATAAAAACAGAGGTTTCGGGACACTAAGGGAGCCCCTTTCTCCACTGGACTTCCAGAGGAAAACCAGATTTTTCCACATCACCACTGAACCTCCAGAGGGAAACTGCACCATCTACAGCAGCACTGCCTCAACTGAATCACATCTGTCACTGCAAGGGGATGCAGCCACCATTTAATGGGACTGCTACCAACACCCTGCCTGACAGGTGTGTCAGGTTGTACTCTGATTCTGTCAGTGTTTCGAGTTTGTTCTTTGTAGTACTGTATTTCTACTTTAATTTCCCTAGTAAAGAACTGTTATTCCTAATTCCCATATCTTTACCTGAGAGCCCCTTAATTTCAAAATTCTAATAATTTGGAGGGAGGAGGTTTACATTCTCCATTTCAAAGAAAAGCCCCTGCCTTCCTTAGCAGGCACCTGTCCACCAAACTAGGACAGCCCTGAATAATGTCAAATTGTCTTATATGAGGAAGTTTTAAATAATATATTCTTACATTAAAGGTATTTTCTGTATAACTTTAATCATGATCATTGCCATATACATAGCCGAATATTCTTATTTCAGAGATCCTTTGAAATATTATATCTCACAAAAATACCCAACCAAAAGCCAACCAACAGGAAACAAAAGAAAAAGCAAAAAACCAAAACCTACCCCAAACAATTGCAATTTCTATTCCTAACACAAAAAAGGTCATAAAACCAAAACCTCTATTTACTAACAACCATGTTTCCTCTACTCCTTGAAATCCAAGGAACAATTAACGTTGCAGCAGTTAAAAATTATCCATTAATTAGAGCTGATGCAAGTAACCATGAAATACAGGTGATAACCATAAATCAGAACAATTAATCTGTCTAAAAAAGCAACATGATCAAATCAGAAACTCTCTACCACCTGCTCATTTAATCTTCGGTTGCAGTATTTTTTTCTCTTCTGAGGAGACAAATATGAACGGGATGACATGAAATTTTACAGCTATGAATCCCTCAAGGTTATTCTTTGAAAGAAATTCTTCACAGCTAAGATTTTTGCATTTAATCATCTTGAAAACTGCCAGTAGTTTCAAAAAGGCATGAATAAATTAGGAAGAAATAGGAATGAAATTAGGTAGGCTTTTGTAGGTTTGAGCGAAATAAGTTGATACACTCCACTTCCCAAAATCATTTCAATAGATACCAGTATTAAATGCTGTGATGAAATCTATTATAAGTATTAGAAAGAATCAAGTGAAAGATACAAATCATACCATATTAATGCAATAGAGAAAGAAAAAAAGAAAAAGACACCTTATGTACACCTTCAATAATCCTGCAGAGACATGGAGAGAAACATAAACAGGTAGGGACAAAACTAAAGAGGCAAAGTGACACACGTCATTTGTCTCTTCACCCCAAGCGTTCTGCCTACTATGGAAGGACAATTAGTGGTGTGACTCTGATTCTATTAGCCCATAAATTTTATTAAACATAATTTCAGCTTTATTTCAAAGTAATTAATTTTTTTCAGGTCTCCTAAATAATCCAAGGAATATCAAGCTATCTCTCCACATACCAGGGGAAAAAAAAAAAAAAAAAAGCCAGCAAGGACAATTAGGAATTTCTCATCAAAAATGAAAAAAAAACTTTGTCATGGAGGCCTTTGGGGTGTACATTTATTATTTCAAGACAAAAGAGAACACGGGTTTATTTGGATAACTGTTTTTCTAATTAATTTTCTTGCTATGCTCTGACTAATATGTATGGGTTTCACAGCAGTTCAGAGAAAAAGAGAGATGATATGCCAGACCGCAGACTGTTGCTGTTACAGCTCATGCCCATTAGTGCTTTGCCTTCCCTCCAGTCCTTTGCAAAGTAAGAACGATTGAAGAAAAACTTCTGTAGTGTGTGAGAAAGTATACTACAATCACTATTCATTAGAAGTACTCTAAAATAAAAAATAAAAATAACACTAAATGGGTGTTCTTTTTTCCTCACAGCAAGACTCCATGGAAACAATACTGAAGAATAGCCACTGGCCAACACACTGCTAAGACATTATTAATCAAGGTTACTAGAAACTGTTCCTGAAAGGAGAAGAGATAATAAAAAAAAAATCTAGATGGTGAAACTATCAGCTAGAAGTTACTCAAATTATTTAAAATCAAAGAAAGCTATAAACATGAAAAATTCAGTATGGTTGGAAATAAACAGTAAGAAAATAATTAAGAAAAGTTGTGATTTGATGATTGCTGTTTTCTTTGCTCTCCCTATAAGGTGGGACACAATTGTAGCTAAAAATGCGCCCTTCTAGAACCATATTCCAGTCTTCAACTGTAAAATTGCAATTGAAACAATAATCCTTTTTTTACTTTTATGACACCAACTCTTTCTTTCAGTTAATTTTTCTCTAACGTTGCAGAATGTCATATCATTGCTGGTAATGAGTTCAGTTTTTGACCCCAAAATGAGCAAAATCTGAAAGTCATCTAACAGAAGATCAAAAATACTCAACTAATCTTTAGTGGAAAACACAAACGTAAATACAGTCAATACAGTTGAACTAAAATTGTACCAATATATGCATTTCTTCAGGTTTGTTTTATTGCTATATCATAAACAAGAATATCATGTCATGTCACATGCTTTACACATACATTTATTTTTCATGCTACAGGGAGACCTTATAAAAAGCTGGAGATCCCTCTTACATACTCAGCTGTAACTTAGGTCAAGTAATGCTCAGTAAACATCCATAGAACTGCATATGATAGGTAATATTTCATAATGGTTTCTTCACTCCTAAGCTACCCATTTCTTTATACTGAACTACTATAACTGAATTAATATTCAACTGAAATTGGAAATGTATAATTAACTTTTTTCCTATAAAAATTAATTTAATTATGGAAGGAATTGAGTAGATGATCTGAGGTTTGGCATTTCATGCTTTATATTGAAGAAAAGGATATAATTAGAGATTATTTGTGAAAAAAGCAATGTGGTCCTGTTGTATTTCCCCCACATTCCCAGTACTAGAATGTGCTTCAGTATTAGTAGTGTTATCACTACACATGATGCCCTTCAGTAGTTGATTGCTTGTTGTGCCATACAAATAATAGCTCTCTACATGTAGCAATCAGAGTCTCAAAGTGATATAATTTGGTACAGTAAATCTCAAATTATGTGTTCCTTTTCAGGAGAAGCGAACACAATGCAACCTGAGTATTGTGGCTTACATAGCATGTGGTAACACAATACACTTGATTCTATATTACAGATACACATTGTACCACCATTTACTGCTGAGAAAACAGAGGTACCAAATGCTGCCAGACTGCAAGTGTACAACTTTTTACAACTACTTTGTAAGAAAAATTACCACATCGGGTGCAATTGTGGATAATCAAGCTCATGATTACTTTTCTTTGCAGGCCACTATTGTCAGAAGTGAACAGTTACTCAGGGTGTAGTTTCAGGATAAATTTCAGTCAGAGAGGAAGCAGTTTAAGAAGCTCCTCTGAAATGGAGGTAGCCTGAACTGAACCAAAACTACTGTTTTCAGGGCAAGACTTCATTGGTAGTCCCAATACATAAATGTAAGAAGGATTGGGAAAAGGAACCACATTACTGATTTTTACTCCAATCAGACAGTCAGCTGTCTGGTTTACATCACAGTCCCACATAAACCTCTGTTGTAAGAAACAAACAAATGTGGAAACTGAAACTGATAAACAGATGAAGAAGAAGAAGAAGAAGAAGAAGTAGTAGAAGAAGAAGAAGAGGAAGTAGTAGTAGTAGTAGTCATGGGCACAACAGGATTAGCAGAAAAACTCAGGTAAGTGTTGTTGTGAATTAGGATCTCATATTTTTCCTAGCAGAATCCTTTTAGCATTTTAAGACACTTTCCTGAGGAAAAGGATGCTTTAAAATACTAAAATTATGAGTATAATATAAGAATTTGGTGCAACAAACCAGATGTATCCTAAAGTGAGATTGCAATAGTCTATAAATCTCACCATGCAAAATCAGGCACATCATTGCATAACACTTAAAAATAAAATACCTAGTAAAAAAACATTGATATCTCATGTTTATAAATATTATTGACCCCCCAAAAATGCATTTTCTTACAGTTTTCCAGTATACTTTAGGCTAGGAATATAAGATATGGAGGAAAAAAATCCATAATTAAAAATGAATGCAATTAACAACCTTTATATTGCTATTTAATCTAAAGCACAATATAGATCTGTTTCAGTCAAAGGATTTCTTATATTCTGATCTGAAATTTTCAAGCTGAGGACACATCTAAAAAGAAAATAAATGGAATGGGAACAAATACAAAATGAGAAGAGATCTTTAAACAACAAACAGTAATATTGACTAAAGACATTCCCCCCATCTATTTTCATTAGTCATTTCACCAGAAGTTTAGTATTTCACACTTAAAATGGAGATTCTACTCTTTGACCATTCTTTCCTTGATCTGAAACTTGGAGTTTCCACATGAGCATATTCAGATACCCAATACAGCAGAAAACTATTCCAGATTATTTTAACCTCCTTACTAATGAATTGACTAATACTAGATTGTAGTTTCTATGTAGGGATAATTTTTCATACTTTCTACAATAAAATATGCATCTACCAGCTTATATGTGTGGGTAAAATTAGGCAAAAAAGATGACCTTGTGAAAAATTTCCTAAGAAATTTAATGATGAAAACATTTATTGGGTGATTATCGTTTACTCCTGGTGGTGAACAGGTAGTATTTTTTAGATTAATCTTTCAATAATACAAAATATTGATTTCAATTTAACTTTTTAAAAAAAACCCCGAACCATGTGTACAAATGGAAGAAATGAAATCCAGAACTATGGCTCATACCCTGTTGTAACCCTGTACCTTGATGCTTTAAGAATGGTATGTCCCTTTAACCCTCTAACCCCTGCAAGACCTGTGGACTGACCCCCTGAATTCCTATGGGAAAGAAGCCAAGAAGCTATCCCCTCCCCTTTTCCTGACCCATAGAAAAACCCTCAGACCTTGAAGATCTTTCTCTTTTTCTCCTGCTCTGCCCTCATGGAAGCCTAAGAATTTAACTGCTGAGATTAAGAGCCTCTAATATCTCATCTGTTCTACATGATAGCATACCAGGTCAGCTCTGCAGAGTATTTGAGGAGCGGGGCAAGCCAGGATGTTGTATCAATACCCCATCAAAGTAATCTGAAAATACTTCCAGAGTTAGCTCTCTGATTTCTTTAAAAATCACAGTGAAGTATTCAAAGAATAAATCTAAAGTGGCAGGGTACTACTATAAAAATAGGAATACCATTAATCTCTGTCTATACCACACATATGAACAGTCACTTTCTCTCCAAAAATACATGCAGTCCAAAGATACAGATAATCTAAACAGATAATTTATTTCTACATTAATTGTTGTTAAGATTGTCATGCAAAATTCATCTCCCAAACATGTTATTTTTCTGATCGGTAATAACTGTACAAAATATCATTGCATTTAAAAGTCCTTAGCTTCTCTCACAATTAGCTTATGTTATTTATAGGAGCTAACACTGAGTTTCAATGGTTAAGCCCCTTTCCCTGATGAGATAACACAAGGTGAGGAAATGCAAGTTAATTTTTTTTCTTTCTTTTTGTTTTTTATTTTTAAATTTTTTTTTTATTAATAGACGTTAATATTATTAAGATAGTATTAGAAAATAAATTTAGTAGTGGAGTATCCTTGTCATTTTAATTACAGTAATTTCACGACTATAAAGCATACCCTTTTGACTAAAATTTTCCCCCAAACCCGGATGTGCGCCTTATAGTCTGGTGCGCCTTATCTGATGTACAAAGTTGCAAAATTCACAAACCTGGAAGTGTGAGCCACAATGGGGAGCGGTGCCGCGGGAGCACCGAGTCGCGAGGGGGGGCGGGAGCTGACGACCACGGCCGGCAGGAACTGTGCGGGGAGGGAGGGAGCTGCCCCTGGGCCCGGTTGTGGCACAGGGAGGGCACCTGGGGCTGCGTTTAAGGGCTACACCAGTCTGTGAAAAATGTTTGCAAACTGCCAGTAATTCATTACAGTAAATTCACGAATACAAGCCGCACTGAGTATAAGCCGCATCTCTGGGTGTTGGCAAATATTTCGGTTTTTGTCCATAGATAAGCCGCACACGAATATAAGCCGCTCTGTCGTTTGCAGCGAGGACCCGCGTGCAATTAGTAACAGAACCGCGGGAGGGTGGGGTTTACTGGCTGAGCTAAGGCTGTGCAGGCTCGGCCCGCTAGGGGCCGCTGACGGGGCCAGGTGGTCCAGCCCGGTGCTGCCGCTCGGGGCCGGCCGCCGCTGCCCCTGGGCTCGGTCACCCCGGGTCGGCACTACCCCACGGTGGCAGGCAGGGACGGAGCTTCCCCCGCTCCTACGGCAGCGGCGGCGGGTGGGGACGGAGCTTTCCCGCGCCCGTGGCGCCGGCGGTGGGCGTGGACAAAGCACCCCGCCTCCTCCCCGAGCCGCGGCAATGGCTGCGCAGGGCTCCCGTCGGCTCCCCGGGCCGCGGCAATGGTGGCGCCCCCCCCCCCTCCTCCCCTGGGCTGCAGCAGAGGAGGAAAGAGAGCTCTCCCGCCTCTCTCCCCACCCCCCGTGCTGCCTGCAGGGAGCCAGGGCAACACGGTAACACTGTAACAATTGCGAAATGCCGGCTTTTACTGGCCGGTGCTTGACTCGGCACTCTGGCTGGCACGTCTGGGGTTGTAAATGTCAGAAAATTATTAATATATTAGCCGCACCTGACTATTAGCCGCACTTCCGGGTTTCCACCAAAATTTTTGTCAAATTGCTGCGGCTTGTATTCGTGAAATTACTGTACTTTGTTACACGCGGCTCAGCTCCTCACTGCAAAAAAAAACAGGCGAGCCATGAGCCCAACTGTGAGCAGGGGGTCAGGAGCGGCCAGCCCCTGGCCAGCAGCAGCTGCGCGAGCTGAGAGGGATCGCCCAGCTCCCGCTCCCAGCCCCTGCCGGTTGCATGAGCTGAGAGGCACCGCCCAGCCCCCAGCCAGTAGCAGCTATACAGGGAGACAGTGAGCAGGCAGCACCACGCCGCCCCAAGCTGCGGGCGGCCCCGAGCCGCCCTGAACCACAGCAACCTTGAGGTGTGAGCTGTGGCTGCCCTGAACTGTGGCAGCTGGGAGCCCCACCTCGCCAGCCGGGGGCAGGTGGGAGTGCTGGGCCCCCACCATGGGGAGGGCGCTTGGAGCTGCATTTAAAGGCTACACCAATCTGTTAAAATGTTTCCAATTTGAGCACATGCCAGTAAACTCCACAATCAGGGAGGGGGAGAGTCTGTTACTAATTTGTTACTTTGTTGCGCGTGGCACGGATCTTCGCGGCAAAAAAAAGTGTGCCTTATAGTCTGATGCCCCTTATATGATCTACAAAGTTGCGAAATTTGCCAACTCTCGGGGGGTGCGCCTTATAATCCGGTGCGCCTTATGGTAGTGAAATTACTATACAACAATAATTTTATAACTTTTGCACCTTGTCTTCACACACGTTAATAGGGGAACCCACATAAATTAAACACATAGTAGGATGGATATAGAACCTGACTAGCTCTCTAAACCACAGTGAAACTGTATTATAATTCTTTGATAGAAGAAAAACCCCCTATATTGTCATACCTCATTTCACTATATGAGTGAAGCTCATTTCTGTATGGAAATCTGGCATCAGCTGTGCATTAAATAAATTATTGAAATAAATAAAAGACCATACTGGATTTAAAACTCACAAAATATTACTACCTATAAATGTATATATATATGTCTGAGGACGTACATATTAAAAAAAATTAATGCCAGCAAAAGCAAAATAAAAATAAGTAGCGAAAACAACAACAAGATCAGAAACAAAAAATGGCTCCTCTAAAACCCAGAAAAACTTTTTGAGTTATGCGTTTCCCTTTGGAAGATGATACTTCTTGTCATACAGAATTTTGACCTGCAGCAAGTACCAAAAACAATACTATCCTGGAAATTTTCAAGTTCTCTCCACCTACTTTTTCCAAAGAGATCTTAGAAGTCTTGTGTTTTAATTATTTGTTTATTGTATTATTTTTCATATTAAAAATAATCTGAAAATTATGAGACAGTTTAAGTCATTTTCTGGAGGTAACACTCTCACTAGGGATCCTAAGGAATGCTTTTGTTTTGTATAAGTCTGCTGTCATGAAAGAGACAAGGAAATACATTTAGAAGTACTGGTTTAATTTGTACAGAATTTAAGCAACACATACCAAAAATCTTGAAGTGTACAAGAATAAATAATATAACCTGGATATAGGAGAGCAAAAAATAAAAATAGAACTTAAAAATTACTGTAAACCAAGAAACTTATGATGAGTTGTCATGATTTATGATCCCTATTTTCATTTTACGGAAGTAATCTATATTAATACAATCACAAAGCTTCGCCTCTGCTTTATTAAGTAGTACGTGGTACATTTCATGGCTTTAAAAATGGAAAAAAGTAACAATGTTTGGTTAATGTAGCAGATCGTTTGTTTAAGACTAGCACAAGGTGAAATTTAAATGATTTTCAAGGAGGGAGATATACTACTATTGCTTCTCCACCCTATTTGGCCTTGGCTTGAGTGTTCTGATGTTAGAAATACTAGCAGAGAGGTATACCTGTAAATATTACAAATATAACATAATACAGCTATTGCTTTCTAACCTTTGGATAGGCAAAATGATAATTTCAAATAGATTCTATCAGAATAAATGAATGTGACTTTATATTGACTAAAGTCTTTGAGCTGAGTATACAGAACAGTTCAATTTTTTGCTTTGAGAGTTTAGTTTTATTTTATAGTGTAAAGAATATGCTACATGCATAAAATACTCTTTCCAGGTGGAAAGAATGGCTGAAGATTATTTGCTCTCTGTGGTTTAATAAACCACTTTTATTCCAGGGAGTGCTGGCCTCTCAGTGAGGCAATTGGCTGAATACTTTTAAGATAAGGTTCAATTAGTCCTGCTGTAATGCCTACACATTGAAGGGAGTTGGGGAGAGAAACCTGTGGCCCTAAATATGAGAGATGCTGGCTAGCACAAACCCAGAGAAGACAAGAAAAGGACCAAAATGTTCTCTCACAAACTAGCACACAAGAATGTCAAGGTGGCACAATTCACTAGTTAAGGAGAAATATTCAAAGCTATGTAAAAGAAGGAAGAAACTTGCTGTTAGGAATCATGTAGGCTACCAATCTCATCACTATTTACCCAAAAAAAATATGATCTATACCTGAATCCAAAATGTTATTTTTGACAAATCCTGTATAACTATGAGTTATGTAAAGATTGTAAAATTTTGAGGATGTGTGTAATTACCAAATGAGAGACATGTTGAACATCTCTTTATGAAACTGATGGTGACTTAATTAAATACTGTACGGCTTTGTACAAAAGCTGTACAGCTTTGACTTAGCTAAAGTTTAAGCTTTCCAAACTGAATTAAGATAGCAAATATGGCATGAGAAAGGGGGAGATGTGGTAGAAAAACTGACACATGACTTTTGAGGGCATTTTTTAAATTTTCTGCTCTTTCACGGTTTCTAGTTGGTAAATACTTTTGTATACAGAAATATTTGCATTTGTGTGTGGGTTTTGTGTTTGTTTTATAACTGAAAAGGAAAAAAACCCTTCAAACTGAGAAACTTGTGAAATACCAAAACACTGTTTTAGAAACAAAAACTAAAGCATATATGAGTGGGGCCATTAAAAATGAATGGAGAATCCTAATTAGAGAGGATGTTGAGAAGGTAGAGTTACTGAATACCTTCTTTTCATTTGTCTTCCCTGACCAGACCATTTGACAGGAATCTCTGGTCCAGGAGACCAGCGTAAATGAATGTTGGAAGGAAGACTTTTCCTTGGTCCAGGAGGATTGGGTTAGAATCAGGAAAATTTAACATCCACAAATATGTGGGGTCTGATGGGATGAGTGCTGAGAGAGATGACTGATATGATTCTCTTTGAAAGGTTGTGGCTATCAGGAGAGCTACCTGAGGGCTGGAAGAAGGCAAATGTCACCCTGGTCTTCCAAAAGGGCAAGAAGGACCCAGAAAACTACCTGCCAGTCAACCTCACATCCATCAGTCTTTGGAAAGGTGATGGAGTGCCTCTTTGTGAAGGTTATCTCTATCCATCTTCTATCACAAGAAGAAGATTAGGAGTAGAAAGTATAGATTCGGTAAATGCAAGTAGTATTTGAACACCCTGATTTTCTTCTATGATGTAGCAACTACATGGATAGATGAGGGGAGAGCAGTGGATGTTGTCTGTGTCCACTTCAGCAAAGCTTTTGACACTATCTCTCACAACATCCTCCCAGGCAAACTCAGGAAGTGTGGATTAGATGAGTGGACAGTGAGGTGGATTGAGAATTGGCTGAATGGGAGATCCAAGGGGTTTGTAATCAGTAGTTCAGGGTCTGGCTGTCACTAGTGGTGTCCTCAAGGTTCAATCGTGGGCCCAGTGTTGTTTAACTTGAGCATCAATAACTTGGATAAAGGGGAAAGGGGCAGATTTCTCCTCAGCAAGTTTTCTGTCCATGAGCCAGCAGTGTGTCCTGGGGGCCAAGGTCATTGGTATAGTGAAATTCATAGGGAAGACCACTGTCAGGAGTCCTGACTCACCATCCTGTGTACAAGTACCCGAAGTGAGGGTGCCAAGAAGAAGGAGCCAGGCTCTGCTCAGTGATGTCAAGCAATAGGTCAAGAGGCAATGGGCAGAAACTGATGCAGAGAAAGTTCCACCTGATTATAAGGAAGAACTTCTTTACTGCATGGCAATATTTGACTTCTCTATGATAACCTGCTGTGCTCCCTTTCAACCTGACCTGTTCTGTGACTCTGTAGTAGGACACAAAATTATTTACTAAGAAAAATAAAATTTAAACTGAACCAGAATAAGATGCCATTATTTACTGTTAAATTATTATAATTTTTGTGTGTGAAAATCACATTCTTATTGACTTTAGAGATAGCCATAGCAAAAAATTTACATTTCATGGAGGTCTTATTGAAAATTTCAATGCTTTCTACTTATGAAAAGACCCCATTTGCTTCTGCAAGGTAATTCTTACTCATATTTGTGAAAGTGCACAGTTGAACACAGTTACTCCTCTGTAGTAACACAGAAGTCAGTATTTGGCATTTAGTTAGTTGCTGAAGAGACAAATTATAAATTTGACTCCAATAATTTTATGATATTTTATACTTTTTTTCTCCATTTACCAAAGAAACCAAATTCATAAATGCAAATAACAGGAGTTCATGAGACTACTATTTTTTTCTAGATTGGAATAGTTAAAACAGGAAATTTCACTTGTGACATCACCTCAGAGAAGCCTTTTTCTAGGAATAGGAATGGTGGATGGAATTTTTGTTAATAGAGGAAGTAACAATATAAAAAAATATTGTCATTTCAGTGTAACTATTTCAGAGACTGGAAAAAGTCCTAATAAATTATTCTTAGCATAATATTCCACTGGGGACTGTTTTTCCATACTTTAAGCAGTAGTTAAATTGTCTCTAAAGCATCTAAAGCATCTGGAAAGGATATTTTTAAAGACTTGGAAATATAGTTACCAAATATTATATTAGAAGAATGTAAGGAATCAATACATGGCTTTTCAGCAGCTGCCAAAAACAAGGGAGCTAAGAATGAAATACCCAAAATAGCTACAGAGGACTAAATCCGTGGTTGTGTTTCTCTTTTGGACATGTGAGACAATATTTTTGTTGTGGTGGTGGTTTTGATTTTTTTTGGTTTGTTTTCTTTTTTAACTTTTTTTCCCTGTAAACTATAACAAAAATTCAGAGTATTTTTATTGGTTATAATTTGCAGCAGTGATTTAGAGATACAGGACTTCTTTTATAGCTGTTGTTGCTAATGGGGTTGTTGTTATTCTTGTTATGTCTCCTTCCTATATCAAAATACTCAATATTTTACCTCATCAGAAATAATTTGAATTAGTATTTAAGGAAGTTAATCAGTATCCTTCCCTTGTTAGCTCATTAATTATGACAGTTCTGGAAATTGGCCTTGTCAGCAAATCGTCTTCAGAAATCTTACATTTGGAGACAAAAAAGATCTCTAGTTACCATGAACTGACATGAAAGATTTCACAATGCCGTTCACTTCTGCTCAAGAAATGATCTGTGGCACATGTAGAAGTAAATTATTTCTGAGCTCCCTAATTTCTAACAAGTACATTGTAGAGGAAGACTTACTGATTCAGATGCATAAAATATTGGAAGCTAATCCTAACTCATTATGTTATAGTAGCATTAATCTGCCTGCGTAGAAAATAAATTGCTGTAGGTTGCTCAATGAGCACTTTTCTTGGCTCGCTCAATACACTCAGGTGAATCCCACCCAAACCCATTGGCTTGTGTCTGTCTGAGTGGTGTAGCAGGCCACTGACCATTTCATCAAGGGTTATTGGGGCTTCATCCTGCCCGTTATCCCTGTCTTCCAGCTCAGGTGACTGGGTAACCTCAGAACAACTCATCTGACTATTAAAGACTGGGGCAAAACAGGCATTAAGTACCCCAGTCTTTTCCACATCCTTTGTCAGTATGTTTCCCCCACATCAAATAATGGATGGAGAATTTATTTGGCTCTTATTTTGTTGCTAATGTATTTACAGAAGCAGTTTTGATTATCTTTCATGACAGTATCTGTATGAAGTTCTACTTGGGCTTTAGCACTTTGGTCCTAATCTCATTACATTCTTGTAGTCCTCCTGAGGTACCTGTCACTTCTTCCAAGGTCATACAATCTCTTTTTCTCCCCTGAGTTTCAGGCAAAGCTCTGTGTTAGACCCAGGCCGGTCTTCTCCCAGCTAGTTCATCTTTTGGCACATGGGGGTGACCTTCTCCTGCATCTTTGGGGATTTTTTCTTGAAGAATATCCAGACTTGTTGGACTCAGGACAGCCCCACAAAGGATTCTGTCAGCCAGTGTTCTAAACAGGCTAAAGTCTGCTCTCTGAGAGTCTAAGGTAGCAGGAGACTATACCCATGACACACATCATACCATCTATATAGTATTGTTCAAGAAGGAAATACATGTGGCCAGTTAAGATTTTTTTTTTTTTTTTTTACAATGCAAGACCTTCTTTACAAAGGAATTGTTGGTGATTTGACATTTCAGAACATTTTTCTTCAGTTTGTCTCTAGTAGCTTCTATGTAAGTAAAAAAAGAAAATATATCACTTTGGTACAGCAAATTGATGTGCTTAGTAAAAAGTAATTTTATACTTTGCAGCATTTTAAAAAGGCAGGAGCGCAACTAGCATTCTGAGGAAAGAAAGAACCTCCAAGCATAACATATATACAAACAATTTAAATCTATAAGTCAATCAATCTGAGATTCATACTATATGGGAGGTAAGTCTTAGAATGTCTTAGTCTTAGTCTAAAGAAATTCTGAGATTTTATTTTCTAAAGGCTGCACTCCACTGCCACTGGTAACTATTATACTTGATGTGGATATTCAGTTCTAACAGTATACTGTATACAATATTAAAAAAATTAAAATGCTCAGGTGTATTATTTATAGTATTTATACAAAGCATAATACTATTTTAGAATGATGTAATAAAATCTGTGTTCCTCATAACTAAATGCATTGTTATTTTACCGACTTTTTATGTATCCTAAAATATAATTATGCCTATACATATGATTGTCCCATGTAAATATATTGCTAGTTTGCTGATTCTGTGTATTATGTGTATATAACATATATGTTTATGTTTATAAAAATAAAAATAAAATTAAACAGAGTTTGCATATATAAGTATGTATTGACCAATGATCTTAGCTGAAGGAGGAATGAGGGACACTACTGTAGTAGTGCATAGTATTTGACAGATAATTATATATAAGAACAGTTTCCCTTTATTTGGAGAGAAAACAGGTACAATTATGCAAAATCTTCTGGCTTTGCAAGCAACTGAAAATCTAGTAGATAATTAGGAAAACAATACTCTGCCTTCCAGTGGATGGAAACAATCATTGTTATAGTGATGAACCTTTTCTTTTGGATGACCAGCATTTCACTTACAAGAAAGAGATGAGAACACATTAACTGCTTGATATTGTCATCTGTAACACTACCAGAGAAGAGAATGTTTATTCCAGGATGTACACAAAAAAATCCCCAAAGCTAATGGCAGGAGCACATATTTGTCGAAGAGTAGATATTTTGGGTTTGTTTGGTTTGGATTTGAGTTGCTTCTGTAGATGAATCTTCAGTTGTCATGAAAATTTTCACAATCTGCAGATTTGTGAAGACAGAATGAAGAAAAAAATCTTATTTATTCTGAATTTCAGTCCTCATTTCAGCCTGTGCACTTCTATGAAATTAATATCTTCCACAAACATATTAATTTTAAGACTTGTGTAAAAGTTAGATAGTGATAAGGGACAGACAGCTATGAAAATTAATTAACTACAATTTGAAAATACATTCTGAGACAAAAGGATAGCTTCACTGTGTTAGGAACAGGTGTTATAGTTCAGATTTCACTTAAGGTAAGTTCAGTAAAACCTATTAAAAAATCCCAAACCTTTTATTTGATAATTTCCTCCTTGCTGTGATCAATGGAATTTTCCTATATTTAACCAAGAAAACACAGCACACACAAAAGAGATATTTAAAACTTTATAGTGTCATGTATTAATATTAAAAGTGAATTCAAGCTGGGTAAAATATCAGAAATTTTACCATTCCATTTAGGTATGTTATTTATCTAGTGAAATTGTATGTGATAACATACAGAAATGCCAGAACTCAGCAATGCATCAGGTCCTTAAGCTGTTTTATGCTGTGTGGATGTCTCCCTTGGAGTGCTATAATCATAACTGGTGAATCTAACTTTTGTATCTGGGCAGTCCTGGACTACAGAATCTTTATCTCTATTTGTCAGCTTTGAGTCCACCAATGCACAAAATCAGAAACAAACACTGACTGTTTCATCACAGCACAAACTTGAGAGCTGATTTTCTGAACTTTAAGCACCAGGAGTCAAGAATTGGCAGTACAGCAACATCACTATAATCCTGTTGTGACAGAAGAGCTGAGTCTCAAATCCTCTCACATGCTATATCTGCAAATACGGATGTGTGAAACAGAGATCAAAATACTACATGAATTCTATTTCCTTTTACTAAGAATCCAAAAGCATTTTTTACTCAAAAGGTAGGACTGAGACATTCGATATGTAATTAAGTAGTATATTATAGACCAACATTTCTTTTAAAAATAAAACACAGAATATTCTACATTTCTGTGATGTGAGATCTCATAGGGTTTTGAAGCACAAAAGCTGCAGGTGGTGGACACCAAAATTCGAAAGCAAGGTAGTATATGAAGCCACAGGCTTCTATGTTGGCTCTGATTAAGATCTTGAGAATGATGAAATGATAAAATTAGTATAACCTTTGAATGACCCCAAGTACAGTGAAACATTTCACCTGCATTTAATTTATATATGCTTGACATTTTCATTAACTCAAAGAAAATCATACTATCTTCAGTCAGTAGCTTGAACAGAGTTAGATATTTGATGTCTGGACTACTTATGACTGATAGTAATAGACTTCACGAAGACATGTCCTTTTAGGGCATAGTTACCTTAGAAGTTCCTCTGGCAGCAAAACTGATTTAAGGAACGTATTTTCATGCCTACCCAGAACTAATTATTCCTGCCTCTATGACATGATTAATGTCTCCTATCGACTGTGTTGACACAAATGTTGTTGAGCCACTGGACAATCAGATTTACAGAAATGGTACTATTCAGAAGAAATGGGACATTCCTGCTGTCAGAGCTTCCGCTAACCGAACAGTAATTCTCTGCACATTCTTGGCAGAGCCAGAAGACTTCCTAAAATTTGAATAACAGTTGTTTTGAAATTCTTAAGTGAATGGTTTATTCAGGAAAAAGTGGCAGATGATGAAGGAGTTAAAAGAAAGGACCAAATTAAGCAACAGAAAAGACACACAGTAGAGGCTAAGGCCCATGCTGAAAGTTCACGGTTTCCTCCATTGCAGCATTGCTGACTTGTTGGTCAGCCAAAAGCCTCTATCCCATGGCTGGAAACAGATACCAGGATTATACCTGAAATATGTGAATAACAGGTATTTATCTTGCTGTATAGCTGTTCAGTATTTGCAAATACACACACACACGAGTCCAGACCTGCTTGAGTGCTGAGCAAATCACATTGCAGCTAAGGTTTTTGTGGGCCTTGACAGTTTTGCGTAGACTGTGCAGGATGTGTAAAAGGTTATCTAGAGTCATCCATTCAGGAATCTTACAGGCTTAATGAAAATAGGTCTGTACCAGAGGCCAGCAGTTGAGCTACTTTCTAGGAAGCCAACTGCACTGAAGCTTTAAATTCCTGGGGCTATTTATCTCAGCACAAAAATGGAGACAAACCCAAAGACAACCATATATAAGATTGACTGATATTATCAACTTGACTTTTGTTCCCAAATCATTCATTACAAACAGACATCAGAGAGATGGAAGTGAAAAAAATCCAAGCAACTCTTGTTGTTGAGGGTTGGCTTGGTTTTCTTGGCCTTTTGTTGTTATCTATTTTTTTTTTCTACTTTTGTTTTTTTCAGTTTATTTCAAAGCTTCATTTTTAGTATTTTTCCTAATAATTCTCTGACTAAGCAAACTCCTTAATCCAAACAAAATCTCAAATCACAGAATCCATCATAAATTAGATTTCTACTTTCAAACCCCAGATAAAAAACTAAGGTGAAAAAAGTAAAATAATTCACATAATAGGAAGTAGAAGATTTAGAAACTTTGAAGCCTAATAGAACAGTCTAAAAGGTCTTTAGTATGGTATGATATCCAAATTTCTGACAGTTTTTTAAAATCCCTATAACACTTTTAATGTACTATGTATTTCCTGGGACAACAACTGATACTGTTTTTTTTAAGCTTTCTCTACATATAATTTAGGAAAGTGATACAGCAACATAGTGGTAGAACACTTTATATGATGAAACTGTGATATCAGAAATCTTAAAATAATATTAGAGAGACTATTTTGTATCAGCATGCCAAATATGTACCTGTTGAGGTAATTTTTATATTCAGAGCATACTTTCCATTCTATGTAATAAAAAAAAAAATTGGCTTCTTGTTTGATTATGATTTTATCTTTTATGTAAAACGAAGTCTTTATAAAGTTCTGACAGTCTTGTGTGAGCACAAAAATTGTTAATTTGTTTATTTCAATAAAATAAAAGGTATTTTTCAGACCTAATACCTTGTAGTATAAACTGCACACACTGTTACAATCTGTAATGTATTTTCTGGGAAACAAATTAATACAGTAAACATCATATTGTGCAATTGCGAAAGCAGTGCCTTATTTCTTAAATAATATTTAGTTGAATTTGACTTTTTGCCCCCTAGCTGCATAGGCTTAGATAATTAGTGCTTTTCATTGACATAATCAGCAATGAAAAATTAATGCATTAATCCCTATTCCTAATACTCTATGCTTAATGCAATGATCTGGGGTTTTTTATGTTGTTGTAAAAGGTTCCCAGTGTGTTATATTGTCTCTGAATTTAATTCTGTATTTTACCACTAGATTATTATCTAATGAGGGCAATGTCCCATTGCAGTGTAATATTACATCTAACATCTTTCATTTTATCCCCAGAGTTATTCACATATTTTGTTCACTGTTCTCCTCTGAAAATTCTTCATATTGTACCTGTTTTAAGAAATACAGCATTTTACATCAACCACAAGATTTCCTTCACTGCTCTGAGAAATCTAATGCTGTAGCTCTTGGGCATTTGAGTCATTAAGGGAATTTTCATGTTCAGTGCCCTGTGACCGATTCAGCCTTGCATAATTCAAAACAACTTCACACCACTTATAGTAAATGGTCCATGTAGGACTGTTTGTTTTTCTTATCTGTCCCTTCCTCTTCCTCATAGAATATTTTTGAACCATGTTTTAATTCTCTTTACTCAATTAACGGTCAAAATTTGAAATGGCATCAACTGATTATCAAAAAACAATGACAAATTGTTAAAAACTGGAAAGTTCTGAAAAATATATTTATCTGTCAGTGTTCTGCAAATAACTGATTTCCATGTTATCCCATTTATTCTCCACAAACATTCAAGTGGGAAAACCTCTTACACCAAGGGAAGACCCGCCACAATCAGTTTGGCGGGCCTGAACCAGAAGATGTAGATTTTGTCCTTGATTATATAGATTGAAAAAAATTCTGAATAACTTTGTATTAAGATTTATTGCAAGAGTTGAAACGAAAACTTTAGCCTGATTAGTAAGAGATATCCTAAAAGGGCATCCAAAAAGGAAGAAGGATATGAACCATCTCAAAGTCTGACCAAAACAGGAAATTAAATACAGTGATAAAAGGTACAACATGAAGTATAGATTAGCTGAATTATGCACAGCTTTCCAAAAAAGTCAATAACAAATCAGAGATTGTTTAGAATTAAAGTTATTTTAAAGAAATTAATGAAATCTGTTACTGCTCAGTAATGCTATTACTCATAGTAATGCAAGGAACTAGTATGCATTAATTAATGTTGAAGAATGTAATTCTGCAAGCTGTTCTTATGTCTGATTGCATGTGGCTATAAAGAAAACTCAGAAGTTAGACTTTCCTTTTGGTCACTCATTAAAGAACTTTCTCTATATTTCTTTAAATTTTACTTTGCAATAGAACCAATTTAAAGAAAATAAAAATACTGTGGTTCAGAAATGAACGTAGCTATTAATTGAGCAAATAATATAATCAACCAGGTCGATCTTCCACTTTCATTTTCTTTTTTATGTTTATTTAGACCTGTAAAATTTATTTTTTAATACAAATTTCGTGCACAGTCCTTCACATAAACACAAGTGCTTGAGCAGAAATCATGTTACAACCATAGATATAACAAACTATTGTTTGCTGTTACTATAGATAAATCTGCTGATAATACTGCAAGACCTCCCCTAATTTACAGACTGCATTGAGTAGACAAAAATATCTTATTAAATACTTTCTGTTTTGTCTCTGAATTTTTGATCTATCTCAAGTTCCTACACCTGAATTCCACCATTACTTTTAGCACAAATATCTGAAAAGGCGATTTTATAGATCTGAGCTATCATTAACAAGGGGAAAAAAGGGAAATAAGATGAAAACCAGAAAATTACAGACCAATTGGTGAATCATTAATTGTGAGTAAGACTTGGAAATGTTTTAAAGGGCTTGAAGAAACACCTGGAAAAACAGAGTTTGATTTAGACTTTCTACACAGGTAGGGAAGACCATGCTTAATTGCACAGCATGCTTTGAAAGTATTTCTGGTTTTTTAGGTAAGTGAAATCCTCCAGATTTTGTACACTTACTCTTTTAAAATGCATCAGAAAAAGTTTCATGCACAAAATGAACAGTTAAAACAAATATTACTCATACAGAAAAACGAACTGAAAGGGTATATATTCTAGTGTATATACTGTACCATCATTTGCTTTGAATTCCCTTAACAATATAAGATTTTATAACATAAAAAAATAAACTCTTGATTCTCTTCCACTTAGTTATTGCTCTCTAGCATGGAATTACTCAAAAGTGAAGATAATATTCTAGGAGGAACTTATATTTTTAATTTGTGTCAGAAAAGGGAAAAAGTTGTCTTTGAGTTAGAAAAAAAAATCAACAAAACAAAATTTTAAGAAAACAAAATACAAAACCAAAAAACCCCAAAAACAAGAGTTTCCTTTTCATTAGCTATTTCTCTAAGTAAGATATGAATGTCCACATTCCATTACATTGTCTCTTATTTCTGTATTTTGTAGTGAGTTCCTAGGTACAAAAACTTTCTCCAACATTTATTTCTTCAAAGTCTGCATGCTTCTGTAGATTATAAAAGGACTAAATCAACATGGTAATAACCTCCATTTCACATGTGTTTTTGTAGCATGGAGGGAAAGGTAGAAGAGGGGTTGTCATATTAAGGAAATTTCCCTACCCAGCAATTGAGGAACTGCTCTGGCAGTCTGTCTCACACCACCTGAGCTACACAGCTACACACCACCTGTAGCTTCACAGCTACACACCACCTGTAGCTTCACAGCTACACCTTGCACAGTCAGACCAGGTTTCCACATCAGCTCAGCCTTAGGTTTCCCATAGCAGGGTATCAGGTGTCTGGATCCTTAAAATAATTTAATTATGGTATAACAACATAGCAGCTTGAGCTGGCTGCCTCCTGGGAGGGAGTTCAAGAAAAGGAATCCCCAAGAGGTTTTTATACCCTCAGTCTGTGCAGTGAAGGTCTTGCTCTTCCAGCTGAGTGTCCAGTCATCTGGTTGGTGCCAGAAGTCCCTGCACCTCTTTTTTGTGCAAAGGTCAGTAGTTCACATCCGCTTGCCTGAGGCTCCCAGCCCCCAGAGGTGAACCTGCAGCTCACTCAGAGGCTTGCAAACTGAGCTACCGACACCAAATGTATTCCTCTAATGCTGACCTGAACTAGTCCTTAATATTCTGTTTTATATAATGGCAATCCAAATTAGGTTTCCCGGATTTGTATAGGATTCAGAATGGTAGTGGTTTATACCTTAAATACAGATGTTATTGTTTATGTCAGAGAAAATCTTGAAATAGATATCTTACATTGGTCAGTGTTTCTCTCCCTTTTACATTTTAAGATCTCCATGTTGTCCTTTATAATGGTAGAAAGAAAATATTTGAACATTATTTCAAGTTCTTTTGGATAAGGTGAGTATTATCATCACCCTCTAAAAGGCAGGAAAATCATAATGAATCATTCTGCTGGTGTAGTTAGAATTATAAATCCTGCTTCATAGAAGTGGAATAAAAAATTATAAGAAAAAAAATAGTTTTCTGAGGCAAAAAATGCATTTTTACTGGTAAGTCTCTAATTTTTGAAAACAAAATTAGTTTCTATATGTAAATCAAAACCAAAGGTTTTTTTTTTCTTCACTCTGGACTTTTCACTTTCCTCTCGTTCCTCTCAAAGCTCAGGTCCATGAGAGGATAGCTCTTCTGTACTTATAAGTGTACTGCAGAGTTTCTTTGGCAACAATGCTTATAATCAACGAAAATATGTTCTTAGGTGCCTAAGCAGAAGCAGTCAGAAGCTGGACTAGCACAGAGGAATCCACCAGACACAGTGTCCTAGTGGGCAGCTGGGTGAGAAGGATTTAACTGGAAACATTAGCAGCGTGGAAATTTATGGGACAGAGCTGCAGGTCTACAGTTCAGTAGAAAACAGATAAAAGCCTCGCTAAAAGGACATGAGTCTCATTTATCAAAGATTCCTAGTGTGAATGACAAACAAGTAGAAAGGTGGACACACTTCTATTCAGCTGTCAGAGTGACCAAGTTCTAAGAAGATTCTTATCTGCTCTGGGAAAATAAAAGTGCGGAAAAAAAGTCTGCTGACATCCTTTTCATTTAGCATCCAAGAGAGTTGTGGTAAACCAGAGAGGATGGAAGAAAGATCCTTGTAAATCTTCCCTTTTGGAAACTAAGAGAAAAAGAGTGCTTATCAGTTAAAAAATAAATAACATATAATCCTGGTTCTTAAAATACTAGACATGTTCTGAGAACTGAATTCTGGTACTGACATGTTAAAGATTTTTTTCCATTTTTATTTTGCATTATCCTTACATTAAGGTGTATTAATTCTCTAAATACAAACAGAACAATACAATCATAGAACAACAGTAAGTATCTAAGTATTTTTCTAATGATGCTCTTTCTGAGAACCATTTTGATTTAGTTTCTAAGTGTTTTTCCAAAATCTAGAATCTACGAAGCAAGGATCTACATTTTTCACCTACTTCTGACGCTTCACAAAGAAACACTACCAGTTAAGTATCTTCTCTTTGTATCTTAATGTTCACTTTCAAAAGGAAATCCTCAACTGACTTTTCTTGGTAAGATTAGGTCTTAACTAAATCAATATTTTGTGCTTTTGTAGCACAATATGGTCCCCATGGGACTAGATATTGAAAAATGGAAATACTAGAAAAAAACTGCCTTTTCTTTATTCGGGGAAAAAAAAAAGAAAAGGGAAAAGACCGACAGCACAGCTCATGCTGTTAGTTGCTCCTGTGATTCAGACTACAGTAATTTCACGATTATAAGCCGCACCATTTTGACTAAAATTTTGGTCCGAAACCAAAGTGTGGTTTATAGTCAGGTGTGGCTGATATATGGACAAAGAACGAAAAGCTGCTGTTTTAGTTTGGAGGACAGGTGTCTGCTGAGAAAGGCAGAGGTTTCTCTTTGAAACAGAGAATGCAAACCCCCTTCCTCCAAATTATAATGATTTTGAAATCAAGGGGCTTTCAGGCAAAAATATGGGAATTAGGAATAACAGTTCTTTACTAGGGAAATTAAAATAGAAATACAGTACCACAAAGAAACAAACTCCAAACCCTGAAAAAATCATAGTGCAACCTGACACCCTGTCAGGCAGGGTGTTGGTAGCAGTCCCATTAAATGGTGGTTGCATCCTCTTGCAGTGACAGATGTGATTCAGTTGAAGCAGTGCTCCTGTACAAGGTGCAGTTTCCCTCCGGAGGGCCAGGTGTGATGTGGAGAAATCCGGTTTTCCTCTGGAGTCCAGTGGAGAAAAGAGCTACCTTAGTGTCCCAAAACCTCTGTTTTTATCTTGGTAAGAAATGTTGGGCACTTCCCCCTGGCTGGAGCAACTTCCAATGGGATGCAGTAATTTTATCAGTCACACAGTGGGACTCAATGGGCCATTAGCAGAAAATGACTTGCTGGAGGAAGGATGGGTTGTGAAAACATAAAGAACAATGCCCCGCCTGGTTTCAATGGATGGCCCATTAGCAGAATATCTTCCATGGAGATAAGGATCACTGCTCCCACCCTCAACGGGTGGCGATAGAATAGATACCTTTTATCACACTCTGTATTGTAACCCAAGACAGTTGCTGACATCTGGACATGCGGCTTATAATCAGGTGCAGCTTATAATAGCGAAATTACTGTGCATTCATACCTCTTTGTCTTTTTTTCCCTGTCTTAAACATAGCAATACTTATTAGCTTTACAGGGATTTATCTCCTATAAGTAAATTCAAAGTAGGTATTATAAAGACACAAATAAAAAAGGTTTTAATTTCCAAAAGTTATTAAAAAAACTCTCTCTAAAAAAAATATTGAAAAAAATGTTTGAAGTTCAAATGAAAGACAATATCTGAATAAAACTAATCCTCAGGAGAATCCATGGTACTTGCCAGACACTGTAAAGGTTTTATAAATGTTGTCTTCTGCAAAGTTGACTGCAAACATCATAAGGCCTTTGGTAAATATGTATACTAGTCTTTTTGTTTGAGCAGAAATATTGAGCTTCCTGCCATTATGGTTATAAAATAGAGAAGACTTTTTCAGATTTTTTTTTAATATTTGATTAGTGGTGTCTCTTTTTTTTCCTTGGGATTGAGTTTCAAATCACACACAGAGTGAAGTGTTTGAAAATAGTCTTCCTTAGTAATACAAGACTGACAAAACAAACCATTTAGAAGTCATTCATGAGTAAATATATAGAAACACTAATGCTGGAAAAGAAAAAAAATTGCCTATGTGATCCACAATAACAGAATGACAAGGAAAAATTCTGCACTACAGGAAATAATACTGTTTATATTCTGTAATTTAAAATGTTTATCTCTTTGGCAGAGGCAAAATACCACATTTTGTGTGTCTCCAGTTATCTACTGATAACTGCATCAAATTAATTTAATTTTGTGATTATTTCAAGTATTGTGTTCCTAGCATTTCCTTCTTTATCAAAAGAACAGCACAATAAGAAGAAAATCTCTAATAAAAAATTCACAAAACAGCGCAGAACTTAAAGTAAGTATAGTTAGCGTCTGTGAGATCTACTAAAGCATATGCTATGGTGCTCATGCAAATATTATCATTAAGACAGAACTTCTACACTTACACTTTCTTGCTCTTGTTACCATATTACAGATTTGAAACACTACTATTTGGACAAAAACAACATTGTTTTACTTTTCTTCATAACATATTCCTAACTATTTATCTTTTAATATTCTGCGAACATGGAGACTCAGCTGCAGACCTTCAAGTACATCTGGGAAATATTTTTATCCAGATAAGAGCATTTAAATTCTTCATCTGACTTCCTCGTATCCAAACATCACAGATAGGTTTCTATCAGTGTAAAATTTACAGAATTGGAGTTTTGGCTTTAACTAATATTAGGTCTGTCAGAAAATATTTTGGTAACAACATTCTGAATATTAAGGAAATAAAAGGAGTGAGGGAACAGTAGAAACTTCGGCTGCAGACAAGCCTTGCGGCTGACTGCTGGCCTCAAGGACCAGACAATGCTGAAACATCTCTCTCCCAGACATGACACAGAAACCATCTGAGGGTAGCTCCTTTGCTTCTCATTTACTGACCTCAAATTTGAATTATATACAAGAGGAGAAAAACATGCTGTCATGGTTTTTCTCTACATTTGTTGTCTTGACACTATAAAAATTAAAATGGCAATTGCATTAAATGCCAATAGTTTCAGTCTGTTATCTCAGAAATTTACCTTTAGCACCAAGTGTTGATCCACAAGACTATACTGCCATCACACTATCAATCCTCTGCAATGTGGTAAAGTAAAAAATGAAACAATTAATGAAAACTCTGTGAAGCCATCATAACTGTAAAAACTGAGATTAATCTTGCACACAAGCTTGTAACTTTGCCTTAAGTTGCAAAACTGAGAAAGCTCAAACCCAAATATGTTACTTTTTAGTATTTTTACAAAGTGAATAGGTGATAAAGGCTGCAAAAATAAAGAGGCATAATACTTTTTGACAGTAGATGCACTTTTTATACAGCTGAAACATGATAGGTGTAATTAATTTAGTAGCACTTGACATGTAAGTTTAGTAGATATTCTTGAGTTAGTTTCAAGCCTACCATTTCATTTCTTCTGATGAAATGAAGAAATTGGTGCATTGATCAATTTGAAAGATGACTGGGATTCTTATGTGGACATCAGCAGATCGCATGTAAAAGGAAGCTGTGCAGGAGATATATTGCTCATGACGCAGTTATAAAATCTCATATCCTAGAGCAATGGTAACTGTCTATAGGCATCTAAACATACATTTTACAAAAGTACCACAACATTAAAACCTTGTGCTGAAATTCCTGACATATGTTCTAAAGCATTTAGGTACTTGTCCTATTTAGTTAATACACTGAAAGATGTCTTTTGTCTCTTCAGAAAGGGAGGTTTCCACCCTCTGGCTGAAAATATTGTTTATTTCCACCCTAAATAACCTGGGTTGTATTGGTTGGATCTGCTCTCTGGGAGATTTACTGCTTCTTTTCAGAAAATATAAGTGGCCTGATTATTTTATATTTTGTTTTATCTATCTTGTGTTATTTTATATTTAAAAAAAAAAGTGAGGTTATCCTGAGATCCCATGGGGCATGTGACTGCTATTTATTTTTGAAAGGCTGACAAACTTCACTTTTGCCTTTGCAATGAAGAGACATTAAAGTGCATAAAAAAAAACCTTGCTACTTTTTCAGGACCTTGATATATTAAAGGGCTAGGAATTCTTAGTGACTTTTAAACACTGAAGGAGAAAAAAAATGTGATTCAAAGACAAGAACATGCATGTACACTGGTGTTTTTCTATCTGTTGGGTTTTTTGTTTTGTTTTGTTTGTTAACCTCTTATTTAAACCATATGGTGCATAGACATTTTATGAGACTATAAAATTGTCCTCAGTAATAAAATTGTAATTTTTTTTTTAATATTTACGTAGAATGTAGATGTGCTTTACCCAGTTTTTAACATAGTTCAGGTTGATATGTTCTCTTGGATATTTTGTTTTCACTTAGAAATAACATTTACAGCTTTCTGACTAAAATAAAAATATTAGCAAATTTTATTTAGTTAAGGAACATGTAATACATAAAACAGTGAAAGAATCCAGAAATTTATGAACAATATTAAGAGACAGACAAAGACTGAAAAATATTTACCTCTACAGACACAAAGATTGCATAATTTGCTCAGTTTATTGCTTGGATGTACATACACTGGACCTCATATCAGAATAGAGTAACTGAAGTAGAGGATAGTAAGAATTTTGCTGGAAATCATATGACCATCAAGGTCTCACTATATATTAGCACTAAAATATGCTTTTAAACCACTTAGAAGGCTAAGGAATAAATTTTTTATTCTATTAAGGTAGAGATTCTGAAGCACGATGACACAACAAATGTTATATGATTTAATTAACAAGTTATAATAGAATCTGTTCAACTTTTTTGTTGAGAAATACAGACTTAGTTCTAATGTCTAAATCTGAAAAATCATTTTTTCATATGATTGTGTCAAAAGTGTGAAGACTTTAACACTTCTAACTTCTTTTTTTATGAACTATTTTTTGTGTAATAGATTTCTTTTTAGTTTATTTCATTAATTATATCTCTAATTTTTTTCTTTTTCTCCTTTATTTTAACATACAGGACTTTTAACAAAATCAGGTTGAAATTCATCAGTATAGCATTGTTTTTATGATGTTTGGAACATGCAGTGTATCATAAAGACATTAATAAAAACACTAATCTCCAAATGATTATTTACATTAAAAAATTTTATGCTATATTTGTTTATTTTTTTTTTCTTAACTGCTCTATTACATAATAGAAATTGCATTGACAATTTCACCCTTTATTTGCAAATAAAGAACATAATTAATGTCTCTTGAAGCCAAAAACTTCTGCTGGCAGAAAAAAAATGGGTGAAGAGGTTTCCTAATCCAACTTTTGAAAAATGTGTAATTGACTTTGGATTGTGATTTAGTTATATCAGAAGAATAATGAAGTTTAAAGAGAGAATTTTCTGTCTATTTGCATATATTACGTTTCTAGGAATCTCTTAGTACTAATATTTTTAGAGATCTAGATTGATTTCATTATAAGAAAAGGATTTTATCCACATAATAAAGCATTAGAATAAACCAACAATTAGAATTTTTACAGTGTCTACATAATTCTGAAAAATTGATTTAAAACTATAAACAAATTTATAAGTGAAAATATACCTGTTTCCAGACACTATAACTTAGATATTTTTTCAAAGACACGCCTTATCCATTAGTCAGTTCTTAAGGGACTTTAATATTAGTCTGACTTGTTAAGAAATATTCAAAATTGATGCTAAACATTTGTCATTTGACAGACCAGTACAGAATCAATTGAAGAATAAATTTCAGTTCCCTCATTTTTATTCCTCCAGAAAAAGATAAGGCTTGGTTTTTAAAAGGAAGTTTATCATCATGTTCTCTAATAATCAAAAGCTATTTATTTAATAATAATCTTTGTGAATATTAAAGAATTTATACAGACTTAATTAAAAACATCTTTTAGTTTGTTAGTGTGCTTTGCATTTAAGTGCAGTCCAGAGTTAACCTTGTGAGCTACAACTGCGCAAAAATTATCATGCAACTTCTGTTAACATGTTAGCCTGATTCTGTAATCTCAATTTGGTCAGAACATGTTTGATCTAATGACACCTCTGCTGACATGAAATAGTAATCTGCAAGTTAGTGAATCTGTTTTCACCTGGGAGTATCAGTAAACACAATGCTTAGGGACATGGTTTAGTGGTGGACTTGGCAGGGTTGGGTTAATGGACTCGATGATCTTAAGATTTTAACATTAACATTTCTAACCTAAATGTTTGTATGATTCTATTCTGTGTTTCTATGAACACAGTTGCAGTTTGTATCTTGAATGGTAAAGTTTTGTACCGCATTTTGAATCAAAATATTGGCTTTAGGACATAACACTCACACCTTCCTGTTCAATATTCCTTTATCCTCCTATTTTGTTAGAAGTATATTGTCAATGTTGCTTGCAACCACACGAACTGCACACACAGTTTTCTGTCTGAAAATAACTTAATTTAGGAAAATATCAGTTCTCCATTTGACCTCTAAATGTGTTGTTCAGACACTGCTTGTGAATTATTTCATTTTTACCACATAAATACTTTAGGGTAAGAAAATGGCATTTTTCACTGCTTGTCTTGCTTCCTCCCATTAAAACATTATTTCTGACCATCTAGTGATCTTGGTGCATTATCAGGATACAACTTGGAGTTGTAAAGAATACCTTCAGAACAAAAAGACATTCATTAATTGAGTATGATAGAAATAACTAACTAGGCCTGATAGCGGAGTAGCTACAATACTGAGGATTGAATGCCTAATGTCTCTTAGAGTGCCCTGCAAATGTAACTGAAAGTATACTGTATTCTCACAAAACACATCAGAGGAAAGGAAAAATGAAACTCATTAATTGAGGTAATAAAGATTTATGTTCAAGCAGTGAGGTGATGAAAATTAATACCACTGTGCTGAATGGAACGGAACTGTGACAATTGAAATGAATTGAAGATATACCTCAAGTGATTTCAGTGGCTTTAGGAGATTGCTTTTAAATTTGGGGAAAGGAAAAATGAAAGATTCTCCTAGGAGCCAGCACAGATGATCTTTTCCCTGCTCATTCCTATGCCCTCTTGCATCCTTTTCTGTGTGTGCAGTGAAACAAGACTCATTTTCCTGTCTAGAGAACTTCTGCTTCTTTAGGGACTGGGATTAGTCTTTGTTCTAAAATCCAAGTCCTAAACTCACTAAACCAAAGGTGAAATTCTGGTATGCTCGTCTTCTCTTTTATAAGTGCAGGATTATAAGAAATTTAATTTTTCCAAACAGACTTTATGGTTATCTTCAACATACACATATAAGGAATAGCAGCCAGCATTGATTGTAATGAGGTATCATACCTCTTGCTAGTCCGTATTACCAACATTGCCCTAATTTTTCGGTTGAATAACAACATGATGGGTTCTTTACTTAAAAAAAGACTTTGCTGTTAGTCATTCCTTCCATATCAAGCACTTGACAGATACATTTCTGCTCAAGCTATGACACTGAGTCTCTGACATTTGAACCTGTTGTTATTCGGATAAAGCAAAACTATACAAAGCAAAATAATAAAAAGTAAAGCAATTCAAAAATTGGACAGGAGAAGGTTTCCATTTAAAGCTTGCAAAGTATGCTATGTGTGTGAAAGGGAGATGTAAATTGTATATGAAGTCCATGCAATTTTTTTTTCACCATAAAAAGCTTTCCAAGCCCTTCAGAGAAGAAAACTATTTCAGGCATAGATGAAGGAGAAACTCTGTGATTAATATGTAGCTAAACACATACAATTTGTTTTTCTTAAGAGTAACTCACCTTCTTTCAAAGCCAAAGTTGTCTTTTCTAGAGGAAAGTTACCTGAAGGAAAAGTAATCTAGGAGTGTTGTCTGTTGCCGCTTAAATATTTGAGTGTAATTTACTAAAAAATCTTAATGCTTTAATTCAACATATTCAATAAAAAGTTACACCTGAAAAAAAAACCTCATGAAAAAGTTACTTATCTAAATTGAGGTTAAGCCTGCATAAACAGTGCAGTGGAAGTGACTTAATATTTTAAAAATAAATGGATAACAGATTTCCTTCATTGAAATTCAATACACAGTAACCATTTGTTATTATTACAATGAAAATATACCAAGGACAAAAAAATTTTTAACTCACTCTTCTCCAAGGCACATCCTGTTGTTTTGTCTCAGGATAGAGATCTAAAAAAGATTAGGAAAAATTTGATATTACTGGTAGCAACAGCCACTGTCAAATACCATGGTTTTCTTTATACACATATTTTTATTTGTTAAAAGGTATAGTTAGAAAGGATTATGATTCTTTTTGACTATATGATTCACCTCAAATATACCTTAAAGGAACAATTAACAAATTAAAATATAGATGCACTCCTGCAGTTCTATTTCTCCTTCTATTAAGTATGTTTCTGAATTTTCCTACAGGTCTCATGAACTTAGAATTATGGTTGGCATGGATTGGTTTGAATTGGATGAATTATAGATTGGTTTGGGTTGGCAGTAACCTTAAAGATCTTCTAGTTCCAAGTCCCTGACCATGGCAGGGACACCTTCTACCAGACCAGGCTGCTCAGAACTCAATGCAACCTGACCTTGAACTTTTTGAGGGATGGGGCCACAGCTGCTCTGGGCTAACTGTTTTAGGGCCTCACCACTCTTACTGCAAAGAATTTCATTTTAAATCATATCAGAGTGCAATTTTAATTACAATTTTCATAACTGAATATGTAAATTATAAGTGAAATACTAAAAGTATGCCTAACTAAATATTTGTACTATGAGTTACGATTTCCAAATATATATTGTTGTGATTCTTGAAATATATTTTCAGGTTTGAATCAGTTCGCAGAAATTAACATTTAAAGACTAAATAAAATAAAATCTCTATTTTTGGTAAAATGGGACTCAAGTAATATTGATTAGACAACAATAATCAGGGTAGGTTATGAACCTTAACCTTAGAGTTCCTGCATCTGAGTCCTTGATGTTGTTGCAACAAGAAACTCATCTGTAGAATTTTGGTGTGTCATTGCATAATTTTGAAATATTCATAACAAAGCATGAACACTTAATCAGATTGATCTGAAAATTGACATTATTTCACACGGGATTTGGTTAGATGTAATACCTGTACCAACATTTCTAATGTGTATATCTTAAGATATATGTTTTGAAGAGGGAAAAGTTCAAAAGCCCTATTCTTGAATATTTCCCATCAATTTTCTGTCAGTATGCACCCCTAGTGTATGTACCCCTAATATATGAACCCTAGTATTAAAACTATTAGGCAATGTTCATGTCAGTATTCAAAATGCTTCTGTTCAGAAAAAACTTATGGGGGTTACAAGTATGAAGGGCTGTAAGGTTTAAGTATAAAAACAGATATATTTAGGAGGCCAAAATTTACCATATCTTTGGTTTAGCCCCGAAATAATTAGAAAATATGAATTTTAACTATCCAAACAGGAGAAGATTGATTGTTTTCAGAAAGAACATATCAGTTTGTGGAGATAGAAGAAGAAACTAGTCTTAAACATTTTAACTGTATAAATAAAGAATACCTGAAACTGATCTGGGACCAAGATTTTTCAAATATAATTTTGGGAATATGGATACCTGAGCAGAAACCAGCTAAATGTAGAAATTACAGGATTTGTATCAGGCATGACATATAGTGAGGTATTACATGACTGACTATACACCTTATTACTGCTCTATGCTTGTAGTTCCCCTGTGAATAAAAAACCCAAACAAAACAACAAAAGTATGCAAGAAAGCAAACCAGCCAACAAAAAAGGGACAAAATCTAACCCATCTAAATGTATAAAATTATTTTAATCTGTGTTTAAATCAGTTAGGCTTTGAATTTCCTTCAGAAGCTGAATTACACTCTGGTGAGTTACTCAGACTTTTAAACTTTGCAAGGTTAATGTTGTAATTAGCAGTGACCTTAATGTAAATTATTAATTTATTCCTTTTTAAACTAATGGAATAATCTAAACATTGCAAATGCCTTCCACAGCTCACCTTCAAGATCAGTGACTGATCTTGTCACTCAACAGATTTGTTTAAATGTTTTAAGCTGGGTTTGCTGATAAATATCTACATGGAGGGCATGAGAAGAAATGCATCATATTCTGGAAGAATTAATTCATTTTCTTTAGGGGGAGAGAATATCCTTGAAATGAAAGCAAAGGCTACTGAATTCTTTAGATTTAGAAGCGCATTTCTTTTAAGCTAAACATCAGTGAAAACAAGTAGGACTATTTCAAAGTGTGTAATTCATAACATATTTAAGACTTGTAACCAGCAAGAGTTTCTCTGACATGGTAAATTCCTAATTTTAAGATATCAATCTCAGGCTGATAAATGTGCAACAACACCAAATACTTATTCTTCAGTGTGGTGATACCAGTTGCATTCTGTGAGGGCTCATCACCAAGGTGAAGTCTGTTTTGCTGCCAAGTCACATGTTTCTTTGTGAAACAAGTACTGCCTTCTGTCACCTTTCTTAATCCATGCCTCAAAATACCAATTTTTCTCTTGTGTTCCTTTATTGCTTAAAATCAGAGGTATCGGGCAACAGTCCTTCCAGACTTCACCATTGGCACCTGGTAACAGTTCAAACTTTTATTCCACAAGTGTCAGTTTCCCTAGGCATGAAGATGATTTATGTTTTACTCTGTAAACTAATGTTTACAAAATGACAAAAAATAAAGAGTTAGTGGTAAGAAGACTGACAAGAACTGAAGGAAAAAAAAGCTGTGCACTGAACCTAAATGGACATAAACAGACATCAAAGATGAGTTTTAGAACATGAATAGGTTTCTTGGACAGTGATATTTGGCCACTTTGAATGAATTCCTTCTTGCCTTATTTACATTTGGTATCAAATTAAAAAAGGGTCACTGATGTTTGTATGATACAATAGTAAACTGTGAATGAAGCTGAGATGTCTATCTTCTTCATACCTCAACAGAAAAGGATCTTGCTTCTAAATTCACCTGATAAAACATTATATTGTGAATGAGTTACGTCATACTCCTGCTCCTTTCATATTGTCTGGAATTATAAAAAAAACCAGAAAGGTATTGCAGTTTTGTTCTTTAAAGAACTGTCAGTATTTTGGATGATCATAATTTTATGATAAGAAAAATATTTTCTTTGAATAGCACATTTGTTGTCCTTTGAACTCCAAGGCTTGCTACTTTCTCACTGTATATCCATGATATATTTCATGTAGAAAAGGAAAAAAAAGCAAAAAAACTCTTCTGGACAATATATTGCTGTACTCAAGAATTCTTTTCTGTTTTTCTTTTTAATACATTTTTTTATGTTATTGAAGATGATTTTATTATTACAAACCCAAACCCTACTTGTGAAAGGCATTTCAGTATGTTGAAGACAGGTGTAGATTTGCCAAAACACTTAATAATCTAAATCTCATCAATGTGATTTCTAAAAGGATCCATATGTTAAATGTTCAAATGCTTTTCCAAGTAGCTAATTCCTTTAAAAATTCATTTTATCTCAGAGTTCAAAATTAAAGAGGTGATGCAATGCCTAGATAGACGCTAACAACATCAACAGCTATTCTGAGATTATTATGGAGGCATTTTAATCAATAGCATTTGATTCTTTCGGGACTAGGACTGATGGGAGACACAGGGTATCTGCTATTGCAACTATGATGATATATGTGTGAATATTACTCCTATGGATATAAAATCACTGTGTAAAAATTAACTTAATTTATGGAATGGTATTTTTCATTCAAGTTGCAACTGGAGACCTTTAATCTGTCTCTGACTTGTGCCAACACTAAAGTGTTAGTAGTATGAAATACTTACTGCTGGAGAGAAAGAGGAGACAGACAGTGATAAAATGGGAAAAAAAAAGAATTTATCAGAGTTAAACCTCTCTTGAAAATACATTCAATTACTGTCAAAAGACTTGAAGTATTTAATCTTTAATATAAATATTTGCTTTATATTGCTTTATTGGGAATTTCAAGCTAAGAAATGTGTGGTAGTTAATTTTCTTGATCTCCTTCAAGAATCTGTGCTGCAAAGGCCAACCAACTAGCGAATACCTAATTGCTTGCAACAGCTTGTCAATTATAGGTAAATAGATGTATTTGGAAAGCAAGAAGGTTCAGAACGGGGAACGTAAATTAAAGAATTATTTTTGCACCAAGATCTTTCTATAAGGGAAGAAGTACAGTAATTCCATGATTATAAGCCGCACCATTTTGACTAAAATTTTGGTCCCAACATGGAAGTGCGGCTTACACTCAGAAACGGCCAATATATGAAGAAAGTTTGGAAATTTCCCAAGTGCGAGCTACAGTGCCAAGCCAAGCTCGGGAATTGAGCACCTACCAGTAAAACCCGCGATCGTGCGATTGTCACAAATTGGTTACTCTGTTGCGCAGTGGAGGGAGGTAGGCTCCTGCCGGCAGCGCGGAGGGAGGCGGGGGCTTGGTCCCCACCGGCCCTATGGCATGGGGGGGATGGGGGAGCTCCCGCTGGCTCTGCGGGGGAGCAGAGCTTGCAAATTGAGCACCTGCCAGTAAAACCCACAATAGTGTCATTGTTACAAATTGGTTACTTCGCTGCAAATGAAAGTGCAGCTTACAATCCAGTGTGGCTTATATATGGACAAAGAAAGAAAGTTGCTGACACCCAGAAGTGTGGCTTATAATCAGGTGCAGCTTATAATCGTGAAATTACTGGAAGTGATATTCGTTATATGCTATCGTTTAATCGCAATATAAATTATGCTATTTCAGCATAAATTTGGACATGTGTTCCTCAAATATGATAGTACAGAGGTGAGTAAGCCCACTGGAGCATGCAGTTTTGGCCCAAATCACTGAAATTATGTACTTTTCTTTAAATTTATGAAGAGTTCTTTTACCATAAGGAAACAGAAAATTTAAGCAACAGTTTATCTGCAGGGTGTGATGTGCTTGACTCTCATTCTGCTCTTATACATATGATAGAGTTATCCTTAATCATTATTTCTGATAATGACCTAATAAATGCATTTATTCTTCATTGTATGCATTTTACATCATACTTTATAAAAATGTATCTTAACATTATCCTTTCAAAATGCTTGTAGGACTCTATTACTGCTAAAAATAGTAGTTATAGTAATGTCTTAATTAGTTAAACAGCACCAACAGATATAAATTCAATCTAGTGTTTCCTGATCAGACCCTTCACTATCTCAAGCTCTTGAAGCTTCACTTTGGGCTGGAAAAAGGACTGTCATAGTTTAACCCCAGTCAACAACTAAGCTCCACATAGCTACTTGCTCATTCTTCTACCAATGAGGAGAGAATCTGAAAGGTAAAAGGTAGTTAAGCACACATTTGCTTGCACACAAGCAAAGCCAGACAAGGAATTGATTAACTGCTACACATGGATATGCAGGTGTTCAGTCACCTCCAGGGGAACAGGGTCCGTCATATGGAGTGGTTACTTGGAAAGACAAATATCATCATTCCAAATGTTCCACTCTCCCTCTTCCCCCCACTTTATATACTGACATGATGCCACATGGTCTGGAATATGCCTTTGGTCAGTTTGGGTCACTTGTCCTGGCTGTGTCTCTTCCCAACCTCCCAAGAACCCCTAGTTCTCTTGCCAGTGTGGCAGTACAAGAAGCAGAAAATATCTTGGTTTTGTGAAAGTCCTGCTCAGCAAACAGCAAAGATATCTTTATATTATCAACCCTATGTTCAGCACAATTCTAAACCAGCCCAACTATAGCCATATTATCAGACAATTTTACCATATTATCAGACTACAACTCTGACAGCAACGTGTCACACCACTTATACTACTACATTGATGGGAAGATAACACACTAGTTTTTGATTTCTGCTTAATTTTTACCACTGTTTATGTTTTTTTACCATTGAAAGTGTTTTCTGTGCAATACATGTAACATTGAATAACATAGGAGCAGTATTTCTACACATCTCACTAATATTTATGTATCTACTTTATCATTTTTTTCCATTACACTTATCGTATGCTTTTCCTCATGTAAACCTGCTGTGCAGACTCAACAAAAATGTGTGCAGCATGCTCAGACAGCACTGTTCATCCAATAAACAAATTCAAGCTATGTGATTTGCCTTTGACTTTCACCATAGTAAGCTCATTTCTGAGTTTCTGTTTTGAACATCTCTCTTTTTAAGTCTGGATCTCAGATCATGAAGCCTCCAAGAGCTGCACAATATATTAACTTCTAGCACAGAACTAGCAACAATATCTCCATGTGTTACCAGTTTTTTTATCTCACTTCTAGATTATTGTGAAAACTGTGCCAAATAAGTACTTAATCCTACCAAAGGAATTTTTTAATTAGTTAAAACTTGCAAAAAAATCCAAGCCAAGCTAAGCCAAGTCAAGCAAATCAACCAACCAACCAACCAACCAACCAACCAACCAACCAACCAACCAATCAACCAACCAAATAAAAGCAATAAGTAAACACTCCCATAATCCTTTTTAGTTTTACCATATTATGCACAAGTAGAATACTCCATTTAATTAAAATATTCATGCTAGGCATGTCCTTTTGTTGACAGGACTTAGTTGTCTCAAAAAAATCCCCATCACTGAAAGTCTCACTTTTATTCTTCTCTCCTCTACCCCTTCTTGCCAGTCATAACCAGTTAGGTTTTGTGTCTTTCTCCATTCTCTCCAATTTAATAAAATAGCTATGTAGGTATGTAATATCTTCATCACCTAAAGCATGGTCCTTTTTTACAATTGTATCTTTTTGGCTTATGTACATTTGCTGTTTTCGCAGAGTAACTTGACAGGAATTATCTCATCATGTAGTTTGGACTATATTTGAAAATCTCCTGGCATGTACAGAACATTAAAAAGCTTTCCCTGCTGCCCAGTTATCTCTTCTGCTTCTAGTTCTAGCATTGTTTCCTTCTGAGGAAGTATCTCGGAAGCCAAAGTCTCAGTCTTCTAATGGAAACGGAATTTTTTCTTCCCTGTACCTTGGCTGCAAAGCTTTCCTTCTTGCAGAATTGTAGATTGAAGCGTGATAATTTTCAAGGGACATTTTTTCTTAACCTGACTCTTGAGACATTGCTAATATCAGTGGGATAGGAAGTTTGTCTTGTTTGATGCAGTATATACAAAGCAAAGAGAGGAAAGACCTAAAGAAGATTAAATAAAATTAATTATTTCTAATAATGAACTTTTAAAAAATCTTTCAAAAAACGTTTTTACTTGAAGGAACATATAATAAAGAGCTGACAGAAAAGGTTGTTTCAACAAACATGTAAGTGGTATTTTGAGTAAATGACAAAGTGACAAAAAGGCTTTCAAAATATGCCCCCCTCCCACACACAGCATAATAGCCTTCTTGTTGCAAGGAAAGACTAACCTTCTATCCAATTCTTGCCTTTCATGATATATAATTTTGTAAAACGACTCTTAAATTTAAGAGATGTGTTTCTGAACCAGCAGACTGGCTTCATGACTCATGCAGAAGCCAACTTTCAAGACCCAAAAGGACAGCTATACTTTTTGTTGTTGTTAAGTTCTGTACAAAATGGGACAGTTTGTATATGGAAGACTGAGCAGAACCTCAGTCCACAGCAATCAGCATATTTTTTCTCTCCCACCGAAAACAAACCAGATATTCCTACAAGTTTAATTAGAATTCATAGAGAGTTGGAACAGCTTGGGTGTATAAGGTATGAATATTCTCTCCCTAGATATAGCTGGAGTGGCATGGAAGTGCAATTGTCATTGTTAGCTGTTAGTACAAAAAAATCACCATAGCTAGGAGAAATGTCTCAGAAATTTTTTTGAGAAAGTTCAAAGCAAAAAACTGAAGATACTGATCTGCATCAGTTGGAAAGACATTAAAACATCAGAGAAAATCCAGTGTAAAGATACATTTATTCTTATCATTACTTACAGTCCTGTTAAAGACAGCTTCTTATGTAGTGTTCATGAATTTCATTGCTTAGCCCTCCTCACAAATATACAGAGCACATAAAAGAATTATTCATATATTCTAATGGCAGATTTCAGCATTCACAATTCAAACTCACTTGCTGAAAACTGACACAACAAAAGCATATTAAGAGCCATGTGGTGAAACACTGAGGTGCTAGCTAGTGCTAGGAGTCCAGCATCCAAATTTTGTTCAAGGCTTTAACTGAAATTATCTCCTGTCTGTCATTCAGTATTTAAGGCTCACTAACATTATTATTGTATCGTGTGCACTTCTGAAGCAGACCTTCACTTCAGTTTCATCCAGAAGGCACTTTGTAGTCCTAGGACACTAAGTGAGCTGAAGCCTGGTCAGTGGAAGAAGACAATTCACTTCACAAGCCTGGCCTGAACTCTAATAATAGTGTGAGCTCTGTGTTTTTAAAACAGTTTTAATGTAACCCACTTTAGTTTTAAATCTTAAAGTAAACAAAGACAACCTTAAATTTGTGGATGATGCAAATAAAAATGAAAGACGAGTAGAGGAGATATTGATTCCAAGGTCTAGTTGCTTGAGCAACTAATATTTCTAGAATGCCAGTATTTATGAAATGCTCAGTTGTATACACTTTTAAAAACATCTGCATATGAAGTAAGCTATAAAACTCTCTGTGATGTGTTTGTGATGTCAACAGATGATGTGATATAGCAAATATTTAATAAAGCAAACCATGAACAACTGGTGGATTTTAGAGACATTTTATATGTTTTTTTTAGCAAGATAAAAAAATTACCTCTCATTCCTCTCAAAAATTCCTCTCAAAAGATCTTCATAATCAATTTATAATAAAATCAGAAACAATTTACAAGCTGTACAGCACCAACTGTTATAGTTGAATTAAAGCCTCTCTAGCAAGGAATTAATTATTTGTGTATATTTTTTCCCTTTTCAGATCTTGTATAAATATATAAATATATATATATATATCTCAGAAGTAGTTTCTGTCCTATGTGATAAAAATACTCTTGAGTATAAAATTTATTTCATAATATGTTCCACAAGGTTGAAATCTTCTTTGTTTTTACTAATCAGTTCACCTTTCAATAAGCCTTGTTAGATCACTGAATCATGACAAACAATTCTTTACCTATTAGGATACTCAGTTCACACTGATGAACTAACAAATTAAAATGTAATATAAAATGATGACACTTGGAATACAATGGAAAGTCCTTTTGATGTCAGGAAAGAATTCCTCATAGGGCCAAGACTTGCCCTTTAATTAAAACATTATCACACTGATAATGTTGAATGAAATGCAGTTTTGGGGAATTCAGTGAAATAACACTAAAATGATAGAAGCTATCACACTTTTTTTTTGTCCTGAAGCAGCCATATTTCATTACACATAACTAAATGTTAGAAAGCAATCTAGTGTGTTTTGCCATCCTTGTCTCAGACTAACGTAATTATTAGTCTGAGAGCTTCTCTCTTTCTCTCCCCCTCGCCTTTCTTTTTTAACTGTGCTTACCCATGAGGAAAATGAACCATGGTACTTATCAGCATAATGCATACATCAGTGATACCAAAGGCAACTTTCCATGGCTGAAGCCATAGGTTAGCTGCAAATCCATTAGTGATTAAAAAGAAAAAAATAAAAATAAAAATAAATATCTGTGAATCCAGGTTATAGCTGAATGATAAGTGCAGAAAAGTCACAAAACATGACAATGTAATTTGCATTAGTACTGGATCAGAAAGGCTGTTAAAAGACCAAGCAACAGAGAAGAAAAAATTATCCAAAAGGGGACTGAAAACAAACTTCCTAAAATAATAGTGATAATAATAATAATAATAAATAATAATAATAAATAATAATAATAAATTCTTCAAGTAGTTATTTGCACTAAAGTTATTGGACTGAAAGGATTTGTTTTTTCTGCACAAAAGGATAGTAAATATCAGATTATAAAAATAATAAAATAATTAAAAGACCCTTAAGATCCTAAGGACAACGGCTTTAGACTAAAGAGACATTAACACTTCAGATTATTAAAGATGACACATTGATTTTAAAAAAAGAAAATTTTTGGTAATGTTTTAATTTTGTTCTCTCTGTTTTAATTTCAGGTTGTGAAAATTAGATTTCAGTAGTTCCCATTTCAATTTTATAGCTTTCAAAGATACGACAAAGGTTATTTTTTATATTAGTTATCAATACTCAATATTCAAAATTTCATGAAATTTCATAAAAAAACCTATATCAACAATCACTGGGGAAAAAATGTAATATATTACATACCAAAAAAATCCATTATAAATTTTAAAACCTTCCTTTTCTGGTAAAAAGAAAGTTTCAGAATCAAGAATATTCTATATGCACTTATTCTTGAAAATAAAAATATTAGTTTACCTAACAATCATGTTTCCAGACAGCCAGATGGTGTTAATATTATCTATTATTTATTAATCTAAATTAAAACATATATTTTATCAAGTCCTCATTTTATCAGAAAAATAACCTGCAGTCATTGTATTCAAGAGTTAATTTGGCAGGTATAACTGAGTTTCACATTGAGCTTTTTGATGACTTCACTGAAGGATAAGTTATTCTTTATATTCTTGCAGTATGGACGTCTCTTTTTGTACATAAAAATAACCTAGGTTAAAGCAGGTTTTCACAAAATAACTTTGTTCCTTGTCCATGCTCACAATTTTTACTGTTTCCTATGAAATACAGTAATTTTGAGGTTGAATGCACAACATATTCTTGTAATTAATTGAATAATTTATTAGTCACATCAAATATGTTACTTAAAACCTCGCTATCCAAACTACAGGATGATAAATTTTTATAAACAGAATTAAAAATTCACTGTTGATATCATAAAAGGAAGGTATCACATCTCTTAAATTTGACAATGAAAACAGAGAAATCAAGGGGTTCTGCAATTGTTGTTTCTATCTGAGAAAAGCTAAAGATTTTTAAGCAGAGTAGAGATTAGAGAAATTGATATGTTTCTATAGCATCTTGTTTTTGACTGCTTACAAAAATGTCATGCATATAAACATTTGGATATCAAAATCTTGCATGTGCACAATTTAAATACTAGCTTCACTGTTGTTTTAAGATTATTTTCTAATTGTGGAAAGGTGTGTACCTCTCCTCTACATTTCCAAATATCTACTAATATTTAGGTAGGTTTTGCTCTTGCTTATTTTTTTTTTAATGAAATGCACTGTTACTATACAATTGTATTCTTGGCTGCTTAAAATATGAAAAATGCTATCTGATTTCAGACAGATCTTCTGGACCAGCCCCACTTTTTGTGATATAACTGCTTCTCATGTTAAGTTTTTCCAATGTTGTGACATTCCCATGATGTATGTATGAAGGGCCATTTAGGAGAAATTACACAGAGAAGAGAATACACCATTCTAGACTAACTCATTGCTAAGGACAAACCCACAGCTGTTATCTGTGTGTGTGACTGTGTTTGCGAGTCCATGTGCATTTTCTATCTGTATGCAAACTTTTTCAAGCACATAGTTACAACCTGTTTCTTTGCTTGCTGCAAAAGACAGCTTGAATTTTGTGTAAGTGACTTGGTCACTCATTTCCACAACCTCATAACTCCTGAGCTTAAAATGGTTATCTAAATTTAGGTTAAAACAGATTTATAGCTGTAGTACAACTCACAGTCTGACTATATTCAAAGGCACTGCATAACTGAGGATGAGTGTAGGAATTTTTAGAGTGAAAAGCATCTCTGGAGGTCACCATGGCTAACAATCTCGAGGTGGGTCCACCAGTAGTAGCCACTGTGGTTGGCTCAATAAAGTAGATCCAGATGGTATTTGAACAGTAGAGGAGTAGAAGAACTTTAAGACTGGTAGGTACTTTAGGTTAAATATTTTATTGGTCTGGTTTGTTGTTGCTTTGGTTTTGGGGCGAATTTTGTTTGCTTTGGTTTTTTTGTTTATTTGTTTTGGTATTTTCTTTTCTTTTTTTTTTTTTTTTTTTGGTCTTTTTTGAGGAGAGTTTGGTTTGTTTTCTATAGGGATGAAATTAACTCTTGTATTTTTAAAATGTTAACACTGCTTTCTTTGGGAAATATTTATCACATATTAATAAGAATCTTACTGAACCATTTCACTCATTTAAACATGGTGAAGACAGAGCAAGGCCATCTCTGGTCTTTACATATACCAGTATGATACAAGCTCCACCTAAAACTGCAATTTGTATCTACTCTGACCATAGCCCTTGCTATCTGTAGCTTTTCTTTTTAATTTTCAATAGACTTTCTTCTGTAGAGATGCATTCTTATTCTGTGATATTGCTCAATCAGTACAGAAGCTACAGAATTTTGACTCCCAGGAGAACCATCCAGAAGATCCATTTCCAGCTAGGTGTTGATGTGCCTAATCCCTGAGGTGCTTTGTAGTGAGTCTACAGACATAATACAGCTGCTGACATTGTGTAAGAAAAGCAGGACAGTGGAGAAATGGGATCAGTAGGACAAAATCAATGTAGAACTAAAAAGCGAAGAATATACATTTTAAAGTCAGAAAGAACAAACACCAGTGTCAAGACTGGCTTTCTAAGAATGGAAAGAATATCAGTTTTTTGAGGGGTAAGATGTATCAATTGCTGTTTGTGCCATGCCTGCCTACAGAAAGGAGCAGTTGATTTAGGACTTCTGTGCATCCATGATACTCCAGTCTGTTGCACTCTCCAGAAAGAAGTGGTGCTCTAAATGAGAACCTCTACCTAAAAATGAAGTCTTGCTCTTGTTAGAGAAGGCAGATGATTACTTCAGAGTAGGTTTTCTAGAAACAGAGTTCCTAAGCCTGGATATTTTTCAGAGCCCTTACTTTTTTTTTACATTGGGATGAAATTTAGTCATGACACCAGTACTTGTAGGCTGTTTTTCCTAGAGTACAAACAAAGTAGTAAGTGTTATTTTTTATCTTCTTTATACTGGCTACCATTTGCTTTTTAAACCTTGAAGCAATTTTTACTGATTACTTTGTCTAGACCCTAAATTTATTTTTCTGCTGGAAGAGTAATAATCTTTCTGTCTCTTTCCTTTGAATATCACTTCCCAGTAGCCAAAAGTTTGCAGTGAATAGCATTTTGCCCTAAGGTAATACAAGTTGGACCAGATGTCAACAGATTGGCTTCTGAGAGGAGTGTCATGGGGATGACTCTCAAACAGCTCCTGACAATGACAGGCTGGGAAAGTTGGGTTTGTTCAGCCTGTTGAAGACAGGGCTCTAAAAGCCTGTATTTAGGAGCCCTTTATTTAGGATGTATAGTGACAGGATGAGGATAATGGTTTTAAATTGTAAGAGGAGAAATTTTGATAGATATCAAGAAGTTCTTTTTTCTGTGCTGGTAGCGAGACAATGAAAGAGTTTGTCCAGAGAAACTGTGAATGTCCTGTCCCTGAAGCATTCAAGGACAGAATGGATGCCAGGTTTGAGAAACCTGGCTGAGTGAAAGGTTTATCTGCCCATGGCAGTGGGACTGGGAAGAAGATTATCTTGAATAAAGCTTCAAATCAAAACCATTCTTAAGATTCTATGATTCTTGTGATTTAACCCTGTCTAGCAACCAAGTACCAGCAATAATAAGCTATTGTGCTTATCTACCCTAGAGGGAGAATGAGATGAAAGACTGAAAGCATGAAAATTCATGGGTTGAGATGAACACATAAAACATAAATAAATAAATATTATATAAATAAAAATAAAATAAAATAAAAAACATTAATAAATAAAACAAATATATACCTGCAAGAAAAGCAAAACAGGGAATTAATCCCCTACTTCCTATCACCAGGCTAGTCTACAGCCATCTCCAGGAAAGCAGGGTTACATCATACAGAGCTTTACTTGGGAATGTTGTAACTCAGAATATTCCCCACTTCCCCTTCCCCTTCCCCTTCCCCTTCCCCTTGTCACAGCTTTTATTGCTAAGTGTGTTGTGATACAGTGTGGAATATCCCTGTAGTCATTTAGGGTCAGTTGTCCTGGCTATATTACTCCCAATTAGTTGTGAAACCCCCTGCCTCCTTGCTGATGGTGTAGTATGAGAAGCAGGAAGCGTCTTGCGACTCTGTAAATACTGCTTAGCAACAATTAAATAATTCCAGCAGTTAATAACACTGTTTTAATCACAAATACAAAATATACAAGCTATGAAGAAATTTGTTCCAAGCAAGGCCAGTATACCATATATCTCCTGTTTCTGAAGCCCTATCTGTTTGAGCAGATTTGACAATACTGGCTACTAGAACACTGGCTAAATAAAGGTTGTTTCTGTTTTGTCTCAGAATGGTTAATGCCCACTCTGCAACCAGTATTTCTAGTCTATTTCCCACAGAATTTGTGATTTTAAGGAATACTCAGACCTTCAGGCAAAGGTTTTTCTGGCATTCTTGACAACTGTAGATTTTCTTATCAAAAGACCCTAACATGGAAGCTCCATACTTCAGTGGAAGTTGTCAGTCTTGTACTGTCTTCTTTTAACTGAGAAGCATATGATCAGCATGATAAATACGACTTTCCAACCCTATGGTATGTTGAAAGGAGATGTTGAGACTCCTGAATTATTATAGTACCTTCATATGAGGCAGATTTTGAAGATCAAAATCACATTCCATCTCTGGGTGATACTGATCAATCCCTCTGGAGCAATGAAGCTCCTATTTCATAACAGGGCTATCATGTTCCATTTCAGAAGAGATAGGATCATGTAACGGTTCTCCTCTAGAGGTTTCAGAAAGTTCTGGTGAAGATTTTTTCTGTGAACAAGTGAACTCAGTTACACACTAAAGCCATCTTAAATGACAGTGAGTGTTCTTCGGAGAAACATGTTATTGTCATAAAACCACCAGCTGAGAGGACACCAGAACTGTTTGAGCTGCGTTTGGCCACTGAGGAGCCAGTCAGGGAGGAGAAGATATGAAGACACAGTAGCCAAGTCAGCTTCACAGTTGAGGTTGCAATGAACAAAGCAGAAGTCACTTGCCATCCTCTCTCATATATTCAGAGAAAGTAGGTAGGTGGGAAAGTTCTCATCTCCTGCAGTCAAGAAGTAAGATGATAAGAACAAAGGTAAGGGATCTACACATGGCTTCATTAGGAGCCCCTCCTCAGGAAGAGACACAATGTGCTCTCCTTGTACACAGTCTCACTGTGCAGAAATGTGAGATCCACAAGTTCACAGTTGTATTGACAACAGTAAATCCATTGACAGTGCAGGCAAAGCAGTCATGGTGTAGGATTAGGAAGAATTATCATGGAAAAGGTCTGTTTAAAAGAAGACAAGAAACAGAAATAATAGTATACACAGAAAAGAGAAATAAAAGAACCTCGATAATATGCGTAATTCATGACTTCATAACCCATAACTTCAATAAATGACTGCTATTTCTGACTCACTGAATTGATACTCAAATTCTTGACACTCAAATTCTTGATACTCAAAGTTTTTCCACATATTACCAGTCTATCAAATAATTGCACTAAGTCCAGGAAGAAACAACTAGTGATGTAAACGTTCCATGGAAAACCATTGTTTCTCTTCCTTCCTGTTTATTCCCACTCCCTCTGGCTGGTAACTCAGTGGCAGACTTAGGAATTAACAAACAGCTAAGAGGTATTTTCCATGATCCATGACTATCTCTAACATGTCACATTTTGATACAAGTTCTTTTTCTCCTACCCTCATCTTTTAAAATATTGTGAAGGATATTTACACTGCAATGAGTTTAATGCATCCAATCCAAAAGGTTCAGAAATGCATTTTAGAGTATTGTGATATTACAATACCAAGACTGCCAAAAGAACAAAGAGTTTTGTTTTGTGATATTTCTGTTCTCATTGTTCTGAGATTGTCATGAAGATGGATTCTATACAGTTTCCTGCTTTATTTTGCAGTCTTTGTTATGAATATGGTCTGATTTTGTGCCAACCTTTGTCACTAGAATGAAAATGAGAATACATTATGAAAACTAAAATGTAATCAGCATTAAAATTCTGTGATAGTTCATTCTTGTGACAAAGAGATCACTGGGAAAGAATGGCACAAAATTAATCAATTACAGTGACAGTCTCACGATTGTAATAAGAATAGAAAGTGGCACTAAATTTTATGCATTTACATGACTGAGGGATGGTTTAAAATTAACTCATTCATATCTGCATATTCACTTCTCTTCCTGGAAAACCAGAACTGTTGAACTGTTACACTTTGAGTAATGACCTTAGGCAGTGAGCATGTTCGATATGTAAAGGAAATCTCAGATTCTGCTTATTTTTGAGTAATTCCCCAACATTTTCATAATTTCTTTCTAATTATCTTTTTTTCTACCAGAAAGTAAAAAGTCTCATCATCAGCTTCTAATGCATGGCTATATATTCTGAATGTGCAATGAGAAGGAAAACAGAAATTGTTTCCTTTGGAAATTGATTGAAAAAAAACAAAAACAAAAAAACCAAAACAAACAACAAAACAGAGAGAGAGAGGGAGAGGGAGAGAAATAAGGAAAGGCCCTGAAATTCTGCTCTTCAGATTATTTTGTGTTATGTTTCTTCTTTTTTTTTGTCTTTTTCCCCAGATTCTTTTATCTCTTTTCTTATCTGGATTGAAAAGGATACATTAAAAATAAAACTGAATTTTTGGGAATACCAGAAGAATACAAATACAAGGGTGCTCGGAAACTGTTCTGTCTAGTTACTGGTCCTTTCTTTTCTTGGTTATGAGGTAGTATTATCAGACTCCATCAAGAGCCCAGGCATGTAGATCAAGGGCTGAGGTCTCATGGCAGATTAATTTGGTTACATACTCCATGTAGGCTTATTTTTTTACTTTTTGTGAAGTGCCCTTCACAAATCAATGGGACCTCTAGAAAACTTCGTCAGGGAGAAAGTGAATGGAAACACCCAGAGTTGTCCTTGCTATAAATGGATCCTGGTAACTCCAAGGAAACTTAGACCACAGCAAATTCCAAAAAAATCCCTCTGAGAAACATACAAACACATTCAACAATGGACAGAAGCAACCTTCAGCTAAAAAGGAACTATCCTGTAGGCAGACATGAAAGACAGTTGGCATAAAAACCTAAAGTCAGGAATTTTTTGGCTATTTTTCTCAATATTTTGCATTTAGCATTTTGCAAAGACAAAATAAACAAGAAGGAATACGTGGCTCCTCATTTGATTTGGGTCAGCATGGTTTTGATAATATTATGAACACTATCTTTACTTGGATATGTGTTCATTTACATATGGCTTCGGTTATTTAAATGTTACACTGTTCTTCTTGGGCCTGTCTAAATATTTATGAAATTTGAAGAAAATAAAATATTTCCTGGTTCCAGTGATCCTGCTACTTCATAAGATTTGTGACTATACAAGTGGAAAATGATACAGAACTTTGTCTGTTAGTAGCATACCTAACAAAAAAAAAAATGGTCTCCTGTAGCTTTCACTGCTAGTGTTTGAATTCTTTCCATCATAGTACATTTTCATAGAGCTAAAGGTGAGATCTGATATGAAACAACCCTCTTTAGAGATAAATGTGGCTGTCAAGTTATTACACTGCTATATTTTCTCTTCATTACACTTGTCTTATGGTTAACAAATCATACAAAGTAGGGCTTCTGATACACTAAAGCATTCTTAACCACAAGGAAATTCTTTTTCTCCTTCCTGTCAAAGCTCACTGCTAAGATACACAAGTAAAATACTGGTCACAGAAATGCTGGATATCAAGAAAAAGTGCCTAAGATCATTTTTGGGGCATATTTTAAATAGTATTTAGTTATTTAAAATAATTATTTATTACACAATTTGTGTTTTTAAATGATATTCAAAAATTTAAGAAAAATAATCAGTTATGGAGTTTACAAAATTGCCATATAACCATCCAAACAAATATGAGTTTTACTTATTTTTACTTAACAATTTTCACAACCAATTCTCATGTCAACACTGTTGCTAAATCTACTTTTAATATGCTATATATTTTTAATAGACTGGGATTGAGCTATTTTTTTCCCTCGTAGATGGTGCAGTGTTGTTTTTTAGATTTAATATGAGGATATTGATAACAAGCTGATGTTTTGGTTCTTGCTAAGTTAATCCTGAGTCAAGGACTTCTTTGTGTCACATTTTCTGCCACTGAGGATCTCTACAGAAATCTTGGATGGAGCATGCCCAAAGGACTATCCCATGCCACAGAATGTCATGTATGATATATAAATGGGGAGGAGTTGACCAGGAGCAGCTGATCATTGCTTGAGGATAGGCTGGGAACTGGTCAGAAGTAATAAGCTGTAATGTGCACTGTTCATTTCTCTTAGGTTTTATTCTTTCCCTACTTTTCATAGTAATAGTGATAATAATGATAATAACAACAGTAATTCTTACCAACATCATCATCATTGGGTTTGCATGACAAGAGGGCTACAGGAGTGGTTTCTCTGAGAAGCTGAAAGAAGCTTCTCCAGTGTCTGATGGAGCCAGTGCCATCTAGCTCCCTGATGGTCCAGTAGCTGGTCAGAGCTGAGCTCATTTGGGGCAGCAGCAGTGCTGCTGGGAAAACAGACTTGAGAAAGGGAGAAGCGTTACTGCACTGGGGCAATTGCAACTGAGAAGTGAGTGAGAGTATGTGAGAGAAAGAGCCCTGAAAACCCCAAGATCAGCAGAGAGAAGGAGGAAAATGTGCACTGGAGCAGAGATACCTCTGCAGCCTCTGGTGAAGACCATGATGAGGCAACTGTGCCCCACCAGCCCACAGAGCAGATGTTCACCTGCTGCACTTGCAGGATCCCATGCTGGAGCAGGGGAATGCCCAAAAATAGGAAAATTCATGCCAGAGCATGCTCCTGGTTGGACCTATGGCTTCATGGAGATAGGATTTTGTACTTGAGTAGGTTTGCTGGCAAACCCGGCAAATTTGTGGCCTTGGGAAAAAGACCCATGATGGAGCAGTTAATGAAGAAATGAAGCCCATGGGAAGCACTCATGTTGGAGAATATCAGGGAAGATTGTCTTCCACAGGAGATATCCCACACTGGACAAGGGGAAGAGTGTGAGGAGGAAAGACTGGCAAAGACAACGTGTGATGAACAGACTGCAACCTTCCTTCCTGCACCACAGCCATGGAGGAGATAGAGAATTTGGGAATAAAGTTGAGTGTTGGAAGAAGAAAAGGATATGGATATCTTTCAACACAAAGGTTTTCAGGTTCCAGACTGATAAAGCCAGTTCTTGCTTGATCCATTTTGTGTTTCTTTCCACTCTTCCACTGATTAAACCTAATTTTTAACCTCTATTACTAGGACATTGAAGTAGATTAATCACACATCAGTTCAATGACTCCCACCCTGGTTAGGGAGGAGAGTCAAAATAAGCAGAACTATTACACACCTCTTCAGCTGGACAGCAGAAAGAAAATGCAAAGAAAGAAGAGCTCATGGTTCAAGATAAAGGTAGGGAGATCACACCGCAAGTACCATCATGGAAAAACAGACTGAGCTCAAGGAAATCAATTTATTACCAATCAAAACCGAGAAGGATAATGAAAAATAAAACTAAATCTTAAAAACACATTCCACTCACCCTTTTCTTCCAGTATAGGAAGAATGTCTGTTACTGTTTTTTGCAGGAAAGGTCTTCTAACCCATTTTCAATCCCAGAGTTGATTCAAGAAAAAAATCTAACCACACACATATTTTAGTCTAGGTTAATCTTTAAGGAGCCTTTTGAACTGCTGAATAATAACTGGTATTTATCAGGCCTTATTTCCATTGCTGTAAGATGGGGCACACAAATGTACTTCTTCCCTAAGGGTAATAATATTTAGTCAGTATTTCTGTGAAGTAAAACTATGACCATTTTTAAAAAAAATATATTTTTCGTTATTTTTATATTTGGGAAATAGAAGAGGGAACCTTTTAAAACTTATGGTAAATAAGATGATGGTTGTTAGGCTATATTATTAAAATTAATTTCAGACTGTGAGACAAATTATTTGAAATGTAAGATACATATAATTATTTAAAGGAAGGAATATAGAACATTTTAAAATAATAAATCTATCATTCCAAAGATATTGATTTCTTCTAAATTCACTATTTTTTAACACATTATTTTACATTGTTATTTTTGTGATTTGGCAAGACATGATTTGATTCTTATATCTGTGTTTTCTCCTATATCTTAGGAGTAAAAAAATAAAGAAATTGCAGAGATTGACTTTGTCCTTGACAACTCGAGACTAATGAGAGATGGTGAGTGATCAGTGTGTTCATCACAGTAAGAGACTGTCTTGATAATTCCTAGTATTAGGAATTAGCCCTGGAAAAGCTTCTTTCTTTGGTAAGTGAGCATAAATGCAGACGCCACCCACTAACACATTAAAAATTACACCAGGTGAATTTTTTTTTTTTGATTTTAAGTATTCCACAAAATTTTCATGTCTTCATACAGATCTCATAGCTAATGGCTTCAAAAGTTTTCTTCCTTTAACAATTTAAATGTTCATAAAATCACAAAAATATACCTTTCAGCAACTTGCTTGAAACAAATTTTGATGAAACAGATAAAGACAATTTTAATTTTTTAAAATATAGCATCAGCTAAATCCCAAATTGCATCGAATTACCAGAGGAATAGAGCTAAATACTGCACAAATACCATTGTTGCATATCAAAAAGAGAGTAAAGTACTTTTTTTCTTTTCTCATTCAAATTAATGTAATGCTAAGCTCTCTAAAAGTGTACTTGCATAAATGCTTAACTGGTTCAGCATCAAATTTGAAAGTCCATCTAATGATCTTTTCCTGAAATATCAGAATTTATTTGTTTGTTTGACGAAACTAAAATGATATTCACTGTATATTACTGTTATCTTCTATCTGATCCCACTGTAGTTTATTAGGTTCTCAAGGTTCCACAGAGATAAACACTTAATCTTAATTTGCCCATGGGAAATAATATGCTAAATAATAGTATCATCCGATTAAGTTTTCTCAGGCAAAACATGTGCTTGGTGGCCATAAAATTCCAAATTAACATCCCACAACAAAATTAAAATTCATTGTGATTACCTCAAATGATGATAACGTGCTCACAGCACGTAGTCCACTCAAGCGTAATATGATGTCCTGATCATAAAAATAAGCTACTTGTCAAGATGGTTTTCACTGGTTTCTTTTTCTTTTTACATTTTATACTTTTTCAACGCATATAAAAGAACATATAAAAATATCAGACTAATTGAAATCTTGTAAACTTTTGGAAAGCTTAATGCAATTAATTTGTTGAGGTTGGGAGCTCTCACTTTGATACATCTAGTTTGCAGAACTACACGAGTGCCTTGCTGGTAAAAGATTCATAGCAACTTCACATTTTGGACAGCAAGAGGTAGTTCCCCTATTTTGGACTAGCATGATTCAGATTCATTATGGAATTTTTAACACGTAACAGCCTTCAGATCTGCTATCAATTAATCTAAGGCACCTCTCTTTCCTCTTTCTTTGCAGATAGAGGTCAGGTTTTTCTCCTATTGACATTGCTAGGAGAAATTTGTGCCACTCTTGATCTTTGTATTTTGCCCTCTGAAATGCTGATAAAGAGTTCATAGTTACTCTACAGAAATACAGACTAAATATTATTTCCTTTTGGGAAGGAGTACATTTATGTGCCCCACCTTGCAGCAGTGGAAATAGGGCCTGGCAAATACCAGTTATTAGTCAGCAGCTCAGAAGGCTCCTTAAAGATTGACCTAGACTAAAATGTGTGTGTGGTTAGATTTTTTTCTTGAATCAACTCTGGGATTGAAAATGGATTAAAAGAACTTTCCTGCAAAAACAGTAACAGACACTCTTCCTATACTGGAAATGGCAGGGAATACTGGGAATGTGGAGATCTGCAATCTTCCTTGCAGATGTTTCAATTTTTTTTCCTTGACTGGTGGTGTCTTGAAGAATCTGAGTTGGAATTGGTTGGCGATTCTTTCTCACATATTTGAAAGCCTACTACAGATAAGTTTTCCTAATAAAAAAAGTATTTTTCAAAAACATTGACAGGAGCAGAGGAAAGGAACAAAGAATACAGACTAAATTAATGACTGATTACTAAATAGCCTAGGATATTTCAAGTCCGCCATACTACGAATATAACAAAGCCCCAAATGCTTAAATAATATTATTGGCAATTGGTACATGGCATACTTGGCCTAAACAACTTGCAAAAATCATGAAGCCAGTTGGACTGGCATAGGCCTAGTTGTCTCCATGCTGTATTTTGGTAGATAAACACAGAATAACCTTCCAAAAAGATTTCTAAATTATTTCATTACTAATGAGTAGACAAAAGAGGAAAAAGTGAATGGTCGTATCCTGGAAACTTTTCAGTTATACTGCTTTTGTCATAGCCCACTCTCCACCTATTATCATCTCTATGTTCTGAGATATGCTTGTCCCCAAAACACATGGTGCTGTAAAAAAAAGCAAAAAATGCTCTTGCAAACATGGTTCTCTTTTAGCTTTGGAAAGAGGAATGTCAACAGGGTGTCTAGGAATACACAGAGGGAGAGCAGAACTTTCAAAAATTAATTTCTAAGAGATTAAGCACAAAAGATCCCCAAAGGTAGGCCAAAGAAACTACCATTGTTCACTGCAGTTCAATTCTCTTGAACCCTTGCAAGAAAACTCAGTTTTGTTCTTCCGTTTCCACATCCTCCCCCTATAACTTTCTTGCCTCATTCTTTCTTTTTTGTAGAGATAGCATAGTTTGTCAGTGGAAAAGGGAGCTACTATATAAGGTGTTACAAAACAGAAGATAAATGAGGAAAGATCTGGCATGATATAAGGAATACAGAAGATAGTAAGAGATGTGGATGATATGGAAAGAAAAGGGTGCACCAACTTGAAGCAAAAAATGAGAAATATTGAGTTCCTGTATAGACTTAGAGGATGACACAGTGCTGCTTAAATATTGCACAAGGACCTGGGACATATGTCTTCACCTATAATGAAGACAGAGCAGCAAAAGACAGGATTGAACTAATGAAAAATTGTGAAAGCAAATGGACCAGTAGTAGTGACAGTTTTAGGCTTTATTTGAGAAGCGTGTTGTGATGTTAAGCCTTGGCAAGTAGTCAAGGTCCACCCAGCTGCTCATTTACCATCCCTCCTCTGCAGGACAGGAGAAGGAAATAAGATAAAAAAGCTCATGAGTCAAGGAAAAGGCAGGAAGATCACTCACTAATTACTCTTATTGACAAAAGAGATTTGGTCTGGGGCAGAACAAGTTTAATTTATTGCCCAATAAAATAGATTAAAGTAGTGAAAAACAAATTCAAATACTGAAACAACACCTTTCATCACCCTTCTTTCAGATTAAACTTCAGTTTTCATTCCTGATTCCTCTAGGTGCCCCAGGAAATGCACTGGAAGGGCATGTTTAGTTGGGGGAAGATGTGGTTAGGACACAGTGATTTGTCTCTGTCGCATCTCTCTATTTTTCCCTGCTCCACTGTGTGCATCTCTCTGCTGGCTACAGGGAAATACCTATTGTGGCACCTGGAGTAACTCCTCCTTTTCCTTCCCTTCCCTTAATATTCACCTTCATGTCTCCCTTTACCTTTTCCCTTCTTACTATACAGCACCTTTGCCTTTCTTAGAAAGTATTTTCCTCATGAACTCATTCCCCTGGGTACCATGATCTTTTCAGAGGGGCTCAGCTGTGTCATTTGGTAGGTCCACTTGAGGTGGCTGTAACCAACTGTGTCCAGCACAGGGCAGCCCCTCAGCTGTTTTCCACAGGGGCCAGTCCTGCAGCACTCTGCCAACGCCTGGGCACCTGCACGAGGTGGGCAACTGCTCACTACTGAGGGATGTGGAAATGCAGGCAGCCTTGCAGCAAGATGAGAAGCTTAGGGGCTGTAGGAGGCAGATCCATTCTTGTGGTGGGGTGTCACAGTTCAGTACCATAGGATATTTATTGTCTGGGGACCTACTTCTTTAAAAACAGTAGCAAGACACGCTGCCAAGTGCCTCTACCTGTAATTTGTAGGGCTCAAGAGAGAAGTGCTCCAGGGGGAAAACCCTGGTGCAAACCTAAGAGTAAAATGGTCTATTTTTCAACAGTTTATTCAGACACCTAAAGCACTGAATATCTTATGCAACACTGCATTACTGGTGACTTATATTCTTCTTTTTGTTCATTGAATTTATTTCTCATCAGTTCTATTGCTAAATGTGCAAAAAGGAAGCTGTTTAGTTGGTTGATTGGTTGGTTGGTCTTGAGTTTGGAGTCTTGGTTGGGTTGAGAGGTGGAATAGGTAGTTGGTGTTTCTTAATCTCATTTTTAAATACTTTTATTTTTCCACCTGAGCTGCTAAGTAGTTTCAAAAATGTTCTGCTTACCACTTAGTGGATAAAACATGTACAGTAATTTCACAATTATAAGCCGCACCATTTTGACTAAAATTTTGGTCCAAACCCAAAGTACGGCTTATAATCAGGTGTGGCTTATATATGGACAAAGAACGAAAAGTTACTGCTTTAGTTTGGAGGACAGGTGTCTGCTGAGAAAGGCAGAGGCTTCTCTTTGAAACAGAGAATGTAAACCCCCTCCCTCCAAATTATTCTAATTTTGAAATCAAGGGATTTTCAGGCAAAAATATGGGAATTAGGAATAACAGTTCTTTACTAGGGAAATTAAAATAGAAATACAGTACCACAAAGAAACAAACTCCAAACCCTGACAAAGTCAGAGTACAACCTGACACCCCATCAGGCAGGGTGTCGGCAGCAGTCCCATTAAATGGTAGCTGCATCCTCCTGCAGTGCTCCTGTAGAAAGTGCCGTTTCCCTCCGGAGGTCCAGTGGTGATGTGGAGAAATCTGGTTTTCCCCTGGAGTCCAGTGGAGAAAGGGGCTCCCTTAGTGTCCCAAAACCTCTGTTTTTATCTTGGTAAGAAATGTTGGGCTCTTCCCCCTGGCTGGAGCAACTTCCAATGGAATGCAGTAATTTTATCAGTCATGCAGTGGGACTCAATGGGCCATTAGCAGAAGATAACTCCCTAGGGGAAGGATGAGTTGTGAAAAGATAAAGAACAATGCCCTGCCTGGTTTCAATGGATGTCCCATTAGCAGAATATCTCCTGTGGAGATAAGGATCACTGCCCCCACCGTCAACAGATGGTGATAGAATAGATACCTTATATCACACTCTGTATTGTAACGTGCGGCTTACAATAAGGTGCATCTTATATATGGACAAACAGCGAAAAGTTGCTGACATCTGGAAGTGCGGCTTATACTCAGTGTGGCTTATAATCATGAAATTACTGTAATTTTTATTTACTAAAACCATACCGGTGTTCTATAGGCGAAACATCTAGATGTCTTTCTTCTAACACTTGTCAGATAAAAATTTATCAATTTAAGAAATTAAGAAAACACTAATACATCCTCGGGAATATGCACTTTCTGTAATTTTTCCTCTAGTAGAACATGAATTTTTTTGTTTCCTTTTCTTGTTTGCTTGCTTTTTGTTTTATTTGTTTGTTTTTAGGTAACTGCATAGCCTGTATGTTTGCAAATACTTACAGTTTTATGTTACCAAAGGGAAAAAACCTTCATATGTATCACAAGAAATCCTGAAGAAGTCACAAATGTTTAGCAGCTTTGTAGAATAAAAAAAATTCTACTCTGCTGGCCTTTATCAATTTTCAATACAGTGCTTAAATGTAATCGAATGTCTGGTTTTATTTGCTTTTTTTTGTAGCTGTCTTATTTTTTTAGATCAGTTGTACTAGAAAACTGCTAAAACAAAGGATAAAAAGCAAATATTCACTGCACATGTGAGACTGGAACTTGGTTTTAAATATGAGAATTTCATTTAACACAGTAAATTCAGTGATTATTGTATATAATAATGTGTTTTAGGGAATGTAAAAAAGCATTTAATTCTGAGTATTAAATTACTCTCTGTTTTCTTTCTCTTTATTTCCAATTATATATTTGCATTTAAATTTAAGTTAAGAGATTTTTCTGTGTTGAAATTATATAAGCTTTTTAAGGCATGTCTTTCGAGAAAATATTTTTTAGAAGGAAAAAGCTTCAAATGACTACATGATCTGTATCTAAATTGCACATTTGGTATTGATCCATATTTTTCATTATCCATCTGCATGCTCAGAATTAAGTGGGAATGGCCAAATGCTTTCTATATGTGTGCCTCTATTGGAGAAACGAGATCGAACCTACTGAAAACATCTGACAAAAACAGGGATGGAGCTCTCCTCCATATGTATCTTGGTGATATACTTAATATGTTTGCAAGATTTTTTTGAGAAATTTTTGGGATGATACATACTTAAAACCAGTGAAAAATGCACAAAACATTCCCAGTTCTCTTGTCTATTCTCCAGTGCTTATGTAGGAAAGATGCATAGGGAAAAGAGCAGAAGAAAAGCAGAGGGATGGTGCTTGTGAATTTATAAGCTCAGTTTGCTTGAACGTTTTATTTTTGGAATTGTTTTCATGTGTGACTCTATCTATGTGACTATATGCATATGTATACAATTGCTTTCCTAATATTTTAATGAACTGTTATTTCTCTAAGAAAAGAATAAACTTCCTTTAAGGAATATATACATAAGTGTATATAAGTATAAAAACATATTCATAAAAAAATGTCTCATCCTGACTTGGATTAATATTTTGTGGACTATATATTTAATATATTTTTACATATTTTCACCATAGCTTGCCAGGAGTCAGATATTAGAATATGAGATTCTTTCAGGTGTACATATTTAAAGAAAAAATAAAAGAAAAAAGAAAGAAAATGAAAGGAAAGGTGGGGAGAAGGGAAAAAAAGAAAGGAAAGTGGGAAAGAAAAGGGTGAAGAGGGAAGAGGGAAGGGGAAAAAGAAAAGAAAAGAAAAAAGAAAAGAAAAGAAAAGAAAAAAGAAAAGAAAAGAAAAGAAAAGAAAAGAAAAGAAAAGAAAAGAAAAGAAAAGAAAAGAAAAGAAAAGAAAAGAAAAGAAAAGAAAAGAAAAGAAAAGAAAAGAAAAGAAAAGAAAAGAAAAGAAAAGAAAAGAAAATGCCAAAACAGTCGCTGTGTTGCCTTTTTTATACCTTGAAAATTAGACTTTTAATGCTCTTTGTCCCACTTCTGTTAAAAATAGTTGCCACAGTGCCACCTTATGGTCAATACGGATTTTAAAAGTAAAAACATTCCCATGTAGCTTGTGTTTTGACATTTTAGCATTTTATGTGGTTTCCACTGTGTTAGTAAAGAATTAAACTTTATCTCACGCCATAAAGCCTTACATTTAAACTGTAACATCATTACCTGACCCTTTGTTTCTCTCAGATTTTAAGGACAAGCGAACAAGGCAGCGCACCCATCGGGATTAATATTAATCTGTGTTCCCATACAAGTGAAGCTGTAAGGAAGTCTGATCAACATGTGCTTTCCTGTGTTCCAGTGTATATACAGGATGTGTGAATGAAAAAAACAAACCTAAATCTATATACCTTTTATCTTTTTTCCAGTGGATCTAACATCAGAGAGAAATGGATTTGCACAATTAACCAGCTGTATGTTCAAGCCAGATAAGTCTTTTGATTCAGTTAAATTAAAAGATAAATGTAATCCATTTTACTCTGTGATAGAATGTATAATTCAAAAAACTCAGCTGTGAGAAAATGTCTAAAAGTAAAATTGTGCAACACAGTATTATTTAAACAATTAAAAAACCCACAAAGCGTGACAAATGCAAAACTGAAAGTAAGCAATTTATCTTTGCAATTTACCTAAAAAGCATTAAGAACTATATCAGATCATCCCTAAGTAAAATAACAATAATAATAAACTCAAATTACCTAATCATTTTGTTCTTTAACTTTCCAAATAAAAATATTTCAAATAAGTTCTGGGCAATGAAAAGAGCCGTCTGAATAAGTGAGAAATCACAAATGACAGAAGTATACTGAAGATACTGAACAACATAAGTTTTAACAAGAAATACTTTGCAGCAGTACAATGTTTGATGAAAAAATACTTATGTGTTGTCTGTATTTATATACCTATTTACTTATTTTGTAATTGATACTATTATGTACAATGTTTTATCTTAAGGCCCTATGAAAATAGAATTTCAGAACACATAAATGGCTTTAATTTACTTCAGTAATACAAATATTTTTAAAAAATCAAATCATCCTTATTTGCAAAGATTATCAACTTGTACTTAAGAAATCACTATGACTGAACTGAATGACTTCGTCTTACTATTTATGTATTGAAAAACTTTGTACCATGTGTTTTATGTGATTTTTCACAATTTCTCATCTGGAATTCACTGTTAGTCAATATTCTCCAACATTTGCTTAAATTGTATTCTCTTGGAAGCACCTCTGCCAACAAGAGCATTTGCTGAAATAATGTGGAAGAAAATCCAAAAGAAATTTTTAACAGAGATAAGTAGTGGTTTGGTTTTAGTTCAATATTGGGTTTTGTTTTTTTCTTTTTCCTTCAGTATTAATTCAGATGTAGGCAGAAGTGTGAGCATGCAAAAAAGAAAATGTCAGCAGCAAAGCCAATCCTTTTCTCTGATAGAGATTTTTTAGAAATCCAAACAAACAAAAAACTCCAGCGCAGAAAACACACAACCAAAAAAACAAACCAAAACCAACCAACCAACCGCCCCAAACAAAAACAAAACCCCAAGCAAAAAAAAAAAAACAAAAAACAAAAAAAACCAAACCAAATTCCTCCCAAATCCAACCCAAATCAGCAGCTGAATATAATATAAAAATAAAAGACAGAATTCTTTATGAAAAAAGTAATTTTTGAACAAATATTATGAACAAATAGAGAAAAAAATAGGGACAATATGAAAGTAGAGAAAACTTCCTGCAAGCAAATCTGTGAGTTTCATGCCCCTTCCACCTGATTGATAGAGGCCAGCAAAGAAGACCTACTTTAAACTGGTTTGTATAGCACATTCACCTAGAAAACTAACTTACATGAATTATGCCTGGAATGCTGTAATCAAATCTTTTATTTTTTTACTTCTGATAGGGAATCCTGCCACAAAATTGTGCAAACGGTGCATAAAGAATAGTCCCTTAGTAGCACTGAATAGTCTTTTGTTCTTATATTCTTACAATAGGAACCATTATTGCTTTTTTGCATAACATTGGAAACAATATATACACAACTACTTAAATCTAGAGAAAAGGCTTGAAATTAGTTAATCTGCCTGGTTTTGTGCTTTCATTTAAGTGATTTGAATATTTATTTTGATTTTCACATCATTATGAGACACAAGATTATATTTGTATAACTGGAAGAAAAATCAATTAATGAGCTAAATCTTTAAGGAAGAATTGGTGGAAAACATTCTACAAAAACACCTGAACATTCATGCTGCAAGCAAACTCAGCTCCTTTTTGATTAACTACACAAACTTACCTCCAAACACTATAATTTCTATGTGCAGTTGTTCTCCAAGACCCAAAATGTATCTTGATGTGTGTTTATATGACATAGTTTCTTATTTTGTATAGACCCAGGATATTTCAAAAGCCCAAACAATTGTGTACTTTGAGCAGAAGTGTATGAACTATTTCTTTCAGCCGTATTTTTTATTATGCAGACCTCTGCAGTGTTCTGTGCACCCCATTCAATTTTTGGAGTAAGCTGAAAAATACTTTTTACGAGACTACCTCATTAATTTACTCTTATTATCTCATACAATATTATGCTCTCACCAAAAATTAATTTAAACCGAAATACAGGAAACTACTACTGCCTTTCAGACTTTGGAAATGGAGAACACAGTAAAAATATTTAATAAATTGGGAAATCTAGTGTAAAAGATGGAGACTGGGATTTTTTTAAAGTGCATGTTTCTTTTCCAGTAAAACACCTCCTGATCTTTAATGTAATAATTAGAAATGTTAAGACAAAATTAAAAAATAAAGAAGATGGACTTTTCTATTTGCAATGTGAAGATCTAGGGGTTCTTAAAACAATATACCAGGATTTTCAGTTTTGTTACCCAAAACACAAATAAAATATGCTACATTCCCATAAACACAGGGAAACACAGTATCATTCCACTATACACATGTTTTTTATATATAATGTAGTCAACTTTTCCCTTAAAAATATAGATTTTGGGAGTAAAGGAGCATGCAAAATGGTGTGACTAATAAGAAAGTTGAGATCAAGACTGAAGTAGGTACTCTTGCATACAGCTAATATGGGCAGAAAACAAGATTTTTGGTTTTTACCCAATAGCGGACAGGAACATGTAGGAAAAATTTTGCTTCCCACTATGGTGTTCCTTAACACTTTACTGTTATGTTATGGAAGACCCATAAGAGGGACTTTTTATAAGGTCTTGTAGTGATAGGACAAAGGGGATTGGACCCAAGCTGAAGTTCAGATTTGATATTAGCATAAAATTATTTACTGTGAGGCTGATGAGGCACTGGAACAGGTTTCCCACAGAGGTTGTGAGGTCCCATTCATGGAGATGGTAAAAGCCAGTCTGGATGGGGCTCTGGGTAAACTGATTTAGTTGAAAGATCTGTACACAGGGGGAATTGGATGGTCTTTCAGGACCTTTCCAATCAACCTATTCTAACATCTATTATAATTTTTTTTAATGAAGAAAATATATACTTTCAAGATAAAATATTCTAATAAGTAACCTAAAAAACATTATGAAATAATTTAATGTTTTTACTGTCAATTTTCTCAATATTAAATTAAATAGCTAAACTCTCAAACTCAGCTCAAGCTCAAGATATTTTGCAGGAAAATAAATACCAAATATCTTTGCTGACCTCTTCATTTTGGTTGTGTTCTCCTGTGTTCTAAGTGTCACTAATTCCACTGGTTTCTGCAGACCAACAAATTTCCCATTTATGGATTGCTTTTATTTTACTAAATTTTAAAAAGGATTTAATGTTTCTCCAATAATATGTATCACATTGATAAAAAGGTATAACAAAATTATTTGCTGCATCTTCTATCACTTTGCAATGGGCTCAGAATAAAGTTCCTCAGTTGCCCTGGGAAAAAATTTTGGTGATATTATTTTTCAAAATTACTTTCTAGATAAACATGAAATGTCCTATACACAAACACAGTCAATAAGTTCAATAACGTGTTCAATGAGTGGTTTAAATTTAAGAGCTAACTGATGATCATTAAAAATACGCCATGAAATTTGCATGGATGAATGTACTTTGTGTAAATCCCAGCTGCAAAAGTAAAAATAGTACTGAAAAGCAATGTCAGCAAATGTAGCAATCTTTTCCTTGAATCTTCAGGATTTTGGTACATCCCGTCACTATTTCACTGTTTCTGTTGCTACATGCCTTACTCAGTTTATGGTACATGTTACAAATGTACAACTTTCCTATCTTTTGTTTTGCGTGGCCATGTGTGTGTGCCAATGGGATGATTTCAGCTATTTGTAAGAATTTAAATTTATTAAGGGGTAGCATTTTAACTGAGTTGTTGCATTTCAGAATGATCAGGAGATAGTGGAGACTGCAAAAGCAGTGATTTTGTGCTTCCCCTAGGAAAGAGCGGTATGTGGACTGGTTAATTCTTGAACAATTACCCCAAGTATGATAGATGCAGTTATTTAATCTGGGAAATTATAGAAAATATGGATAATACAAAAAAAATACATTAAAAATTGAAAATCTAAACAACATTAAAAAATCACAGTTTTCTTAGTAGCAGGACCTGTGAACCCTTTTCATATTTGTGTGTGCTTTTAGATGTTTGCAACAATCCAATCACTTACTTTTGCTTTATGTCTGTGGTATGAAATGAAAGTTGCATGAAAAAAAAAACATTCTTGGGAAGAAAATAAAGGGAATCCAGTGTAGGATAGCTTCAATCCACAACTAAGTAATGTATACAACTGACCTCTAATGATTTTCTTTTTACAACAACATGTCTGAACATTATGTGAAAGGAGGAAAACAGAAAGGGGTAGCATGAGATGAGTATTGGAAGTAGAAAAAGCATAAGGAAGTTTCACCTCTCTGCAACTGGAATAATCAAAAGGGAAAAAGGGCCCTTTCAGCTGAAGGTTATTAATTTCTACCTACTATATTTGAAAATTTAATATGGAAGCTGTAAATAAGCAAATTACCAGCTGTCAGAAAAATTTTCGCTATTAATTTAAATGAACATCCTTTAGGCAATCTAACATTTTGTTAGCCTGCAGGTTAATTCCAGAATAGAAAAACGACTAAATAAACAGTTAATTTATTTCAAAGTTCATTTTTCATGTTTTTACTAATATGAAAATAAAATTTTATTGCCAAAGCACTTTGTTTATAAGAATAAACATCATTATGAGTGGTCTCCCTATAGGATACACGATTAAACAAATTCTTGTTATTCTGTTTGTCCACTTTCTTTCTTCAAAGGTGACTTTTATATTATGGAGTTTGGTTAGAACATATGTGTCTTGTGAAGGACAAACTGCAAAGCTTTTTATCATGAATATGAGGCAGATAAAAGCTACTCTTGATTGATGTTTGTATACTGTACAAGATGTCAACTCTGAGAAGTAACCTTGGTCAATTCTTCCAAAAAAATTTGTCTGAGAGGTGACCTTAGTAACTGAAACCACAGTTTGTCCTCTGTAAGTCATAAGAGGTTCAGCTAAATATGTTTTACTGCCCAGAAAAGGAACACCTTGTAAATGCACCTGTTTACATTATGCCCTTTTGGGGATGTCCACAGAGTCCAAATAAGAACAGAGAGAAGACACCGCTGTTAACACTTTTAAGTTTCTAAGTCCATGTAAAGAAATGTTGCACTGCACAGAGACCTAAGCCAGGTGAAAAAAAGGAGGAGTTTTCACTGTTAATTGCCACAATGCTGTCATATTTTGTTTACAATTCAGAAAACTGGAGACAAAACCCTCTATATTTTCACAAAACATAAGCTTAAAAAATTCATGCTCAATTGCAGAAGTTGCAAGATTCACATGTAGTTTAATAGTGTAATTCCATTATCTCTTTGCAAAAAGCAAAAAATCAGAGAAAAAGTGTATAAAAGAATATATCAAAAATATACTGAAGTACTAACTTTGTATGAACACAATGCCATGAGTTTATCAGTGTCATGATCTTCAATTTTAATGAACTTCTATATTAAAGAAAAAACAAACTTCAGAATTCATACAAGAAATAGAGTAGTCCAAAAGAGAAGGTTTTTTTTAGTTCCGCAACAGCTCTTTAACTTTACAAACATAATGTGTGGGTTTTTAAAAACGAAAGGGTTTATATTCCTGATTTTCATGGCAGTGGATATTGTCAATTTTCAGGGGAGGGAAAAAGAAGAAAAAGTGTAATTTGTCCTATTTAGTTCCTTTAACCAAAACTAATATTCCAGTACTGGCTAAGGTATTAGAAGTAGAATTATTATTACTGAGGATGAACCAGATGCTTCTATGCTACAAACTAATCCAGGACAAACTGGACATGTCCAGTTCCCATGGCAATTGCTCAGCTCAGTGAAACACTTCTTACAGAAGACTAACTAATAATTGTTGGGTTTTTCTGAGGTGCAGATAACCCCAAAATTATAGTTTTGAGAGTGAGTAAATATTGGAAAAATCAAAGCTTTAGTGAAAAGTTGGAAGGAGTCCAGAAAGGCAGACGATATTTGACAAAGCTTGAAGCAATCTCCACTTTTATCCTTCCTTCAACTGCATGAGTTATAACTTCACTAGAATTTGTTTTCTAGGAGGATATGCCAACTCTGGTGTATGGGCCTGCACAATATATTATTGGTCTTTTGGAGAATAATGCAAAGAACCAAATGCTGATTGGTACTATGAATTTATACACTGATTCTGAAGGAAACTCTCAGAAAACAGTTTGCAGTGGCTCATGAAGTTGTGTAATTTTGATATACCCTAAACAAATTTGCAGTCTGTATGAAGATTTGTGCATGAAATAGGAATTTTTTGTTCCCCTGCTTCAGGATATTTGTAGTACAGAGTAATATTTTGAGAAATATATTATTTATTTCATTATTTAATGTAACAGAATGCAGTCAACAATGTTTATCTGTCATTTTTAGGACACACTAGCTATTCACACTAGTTTTTCTTTGAAGAATATTTAAAAATATTCTATCCCTCTGGAGAGTATTGTAAAAATGAATAAATTTCCTGAAGCTTATTTTAAAAAAAAACCAAACCAACAAACATTTTCTGTATTTTCTACTGAAGCAAATGACCAAAGAGAAACAAAAATAGCATTTAAAAAAAGAGTTTTAAACAAAAACATTTCTACAACATATCTCTCAATAAAGCAAACATTAGTAACATTTTGCTTCTGGTGATTATACCTGATTATAATGTTTATTTACAGTACAAAATAATAAAGCTTACTGATCTCAGCACATAGAAATGTGGTAAACAAAAACATGCAGCCAAATAAGTTAAGTCAGGGCTTATCCAGAGGCTATTAAGCATTTATAATAAACTATGTGAAAGATTTACAAAGCCACAGGCTTATCTGGGACTGCTGTGAAACGCAGCTCTCTCCACTGGGTTTAATGCAGAACCATGTGATATTCTCAAAGGGTAAACTCAAAGCTTGTTTGTCAACCATATCTTAAAAACACAGTTTTTCATTTTTGGGAGAAAGAACATGGAATTCTGCTTCACATTTAATACTCTATGTTTCACATTAATACTCTATGAAATCACACAAAATTCTTTAACTTTTGCTCTGTTATTTTTTTGAAATTCATAAGGGCTAAAGCAATTACTGTATAGTTGTTTGAAAAATAGAAGATCTCTGAATTTATTTCCTGTATTTTGATGAGTACTCAAGTATTACCCCTTTGAATTATTTTACTGCATGCATTATTATGCTATCTCACTGAAGAATACATACATTATACAAGTTTTAAATTTTATAGTAATTTTTTTAAAAATAATTTCATTCATAGAATAGGATTAAAATCCATGTCTTTAAAATAGCACTATGTTAACATAAATACTTAAAGGACAATAACACAAACAGATCATATCCATTGAAAAACATAGAGTCCAGCCAATCATAGGTGCTAAAAAGTTTACTTATTCTTTGAAAAAGTTGGGTAAATTGAAAAAAAAACAAGAAAGATTGTGAGTAAGTAGTCTCACAGTTATCTACAATTACAGTTTAAACAGTAAATTCTTTAATTTAAATAAAAAATATTGCCTAATTTTAAAAAATATCTTTAAATGCAAAGGAAAGGTAGAAAAGCAGGAGTCCTCTTCACAAATTATCCAGGAATGTGTCTTCAGGGAGATATTACACAATTTTTCCCTTAAAAGCCTTTCAATGTTTTATTTCCTAGCAGGAAAACAAAGTTAATATAAGAAGGGGAAAAAGCAGCAACTTCTTGTTATATGAGAAAGAGATCATTTCCAGTACACAAAAGTAAATAGACTTTTTGAAGAACAATAAAGTCTCTCACAAAGGCTGTGTTTGAGATTTATTTTGCGTCTTGTGGAGAAGCATTGTAGACATTTATGGAGCTGGATTGTTATCAACACATTTTTGCAAGCATTGCAGGAAGGGGCCAGTAAGAGCAGGGATTACTTTGGAGAGTGATTCCATTGTCATGCAGAATCAAAACACAGAGAAGAGGATTTTGGAGAAATATTGGTGAATGTTCATTGGAACAGTGTACAGTTTAACGTGACACTGAAATAAAACTGGCATTATCCACCTAAGAAATCTGCCTGAATCAATGAAGGCAGCATGACTTAGTGATGAGGATCTTATCAGACCAGCTTTCTGATCCTAATTTTGTGTGGTAACAACAGCAAATGCAAACATCAAAGGCAACATGAAAGACATCTATTAGTTGTAGATTTATACATTGGTTGTGCTAATTTTCAAGTTTCTGTGGATAAGTACCAGTTCATTCAACGTATTTCCCTGCTGCATCAATTTCACTGCTTCAAAAATTTAACGGTGGAATAAAACAATAACTGTTTTATAATATATCAGGATCTTTTTTCCTTCCTTGGGTAATCATTATTGAGTGAAGATTTGTAATGCTGGTATAATCTATATGCAATCTATATTGCATATCTAAGAAATAGAGCAATAACTTCTGTTTGAAGAATATTGTTGTCCTTTACAGAGAGGGCAACATAATTCAGTAATATGATAAATAAAATTCTATAATTTTCAGTCAATGCTTAAAAAATTCAGATGTTTGAGTCTGCAATGCTACATTATATTATGTCAGGCTATGCCATACTGCATCATGACACACCACACTACCCTAGATTAACCCATACTATGCTATAGTATATTATGCTAATTATATTATAGTAATGAATGTTTGAAGAAAGAACTCTAAACAAACATCTATGTTATAGCACAGTAAAATGCAAATGCAGCAAGTATTCAGGGCAGACATAGTAGAGATGGGGCAGTGCTGAGTAAAGTTAATGTTCACCATAAGAGAGAAAAGTATTCAGTTGAAAGAGAGAAGTAGAAAAAAAATGTCTGAAAGGTCCAACCAGATAGATTGCAATTGCCTGGGCATTATCATTAGATTTAAACTACAATTGTATACAATTTGAGAAAATAGTTATCAGTATTGCATCCTGAGCAGCTCAATCAGTTATTACCATGAAATAACAAAAATTTAACCTCAAACTGAAAGAAAACTTCCATAAGCATCAACAAACTAAGAAAAAACTGAACTTCTTTCCATTATGAAAGGAAACTGCAGGAGTAAGTTAGGATATGAGAATTCATAAACAAAAGACTATATTTTTGACATCCTTCTATATGAGATACATGTGGTTAAAACATCTTTCCCTATTAATAACCAAGTAATCAGAATGTGAAGGGCATTTTTACTACTTTATCTGAAGAGAAGCTGAGACAATAAAATAGCACAGTTATACAACAGTAAGCATATAGCTAGGAAAATAATAGTAAGTAGGACAGTCAGGGGACAATTCAAGTCATAGCAATCACAGCAAATTATATATCTTTAGTTAAAGAAGCCACTAAACACAAACACCATTAAGTAAGGTTAAGTAAGCCTGATGGGTGAGGAGGTTAACATGCTGTAACAGTTGGCTCAAGGTTGGTCAGGTGTCCTGGAGGGGACTTTTAATTACAGTCTTTTGGACTGGATGTGGAATGCATTCCCATAGGAGTTCCTTAGTAGTTGATTAACGGGAGTAGCATTACCAGTGTCCTTGGAGCTGATGGTACATTTTGCCTGCCAAGGAAAGGCGGAATTCTGCAGGTATAGTCAAACAGAAAATATGTATAGCATGACAGTGAAGTGATGTGTGAAAATAGCAAAGACTATAGCACAAAAAAACCAATAAAAATCAAATATATTTAGTAAAGTTCATGATGAAATTCAGAAAGAATATCCCACCAATAATTACGTCAGTCATTGCTCAAATTTCATTTTTTTAAGACTTAGGTTTTTAAATACTTGATTCTTTGCAATCTATGTACTTCAAGCTCCTTTTTCTTCTTACTTGTGATAAGAAAGATCCCCTAATTAGATTTGAAACATATGTTTTTATATATTCTACAGTTTTCTTTCCATTTCTTTTCCTGTCAAGTTGATGCATAATCTTATTTTCCTTTTCCATAGTCAGTTTATTGGCCACTTTTTAAAGGTTATACATGAAGTGGTCACTTAGTATGACTTTGTTGGTTAAAAAGACAAAAATAAGAGAAAAAATACCACCAACATGCATTTTTCTTCATTTGTAAGATTATACAGTTTATTTAGGCTTTTTTTCCCCCTCCTTCTTGAGCACCATCTGCAGTATTTCAACCATGTAAAATGCTGTTTAGTGCCACAGGGAGACTTATATAATTTGTGTCAAGTTTCCCTGAGAGTAGTACAAATGGTTTGTTATGACACATTTGATCAACTCCTACTATCTCATAAGACTAACATCAAACACAGTAAAAGAATTCTAGTCTTGTTATAATTCCAATGAATTTAAATGAAAAGACCCCTAATGAAAAACCAAATCAACCAAAAAAAAGAACCTCCCCCCAAAAAGAAAAACAATTACAGCAACAAACACACTCACCCAGTCAAAAAAAACTAAACCGAAAAATACGCTGTCCCACACCAAAATAAATGTGAAAAAACAAATAAAATAGCCCCACTTTTGGGCTAATATATCTACAGAAAAAACTGAATACTGTGTAAATCAGTAGACACTGACAACTTGTCCGCCTGTGTGAGCTACTACACAATAAGCTAGAATATTAATTTATTGGACACAAGTTACTCAGTATAGACTTCTCATACAGAAGTGTCCTTACTAGTAGTTAATCAGACAATTTAATAACCAATAATCTCTGCAATCAACATGCTTACCTCTCTTTTACAACAAGCTTTTGTGAATTATCTTGCAGTTTTTGAAAGACACTCAAAATTATTTGGAGTATTCCTGGGAATAAGCTGACAGACACTGATGTGGTATGTGCTACTGGGGATTTTTTCATCTGCGAAAGACATTACATTTCATTAATTTCTTCTTATCTCTTGAGAGACACCAGCTCTGAAGAAAACATTTCTATCCATTCAAACAAGATAACCTGACATATTTCGACAACACCTTTGTGCTATCAATAGCAGGCCATGGTGTTACCTCCCAAACAGTCAGTGTTCTGTATCATAATATGGTGCAACTACAGATAAATGTATGTAATCTAGAAATGAAAGAAATAAAACTCTTTTGGGTTAAATAGAGAACAGGGTTAATAATTAATTATGAAAAGTCTCCAGTGGCAAAACTGAGTGATTAGCATGGTGCATTTCTCAAAGGCAAGCAAAAGGTGATCTTCTACCTAAAAAGGCCCTTTTAAACACTTATGTTATTTAATGGATATGTTAAAGTTCTGCATCTTGCTTATGTGGATTATCCTTAGTTGGCAAGAATTTATCTTGCTTTTGGTATTGAAAAATGTCTAGAACAGAGCCCACAATATGTTCTAATGCAATATGCAATGCAATGTGAAAACTTCTTATTAATTATTTTCTAGATTTTTGGGTGGTTTGCTTTTTTTTTAAAAGTTCATCCTTCAGTTGAACCTAAGAAGAACTAAAAACTTTCTCTTGCCTTAACAAAGTACTAGCCTCTACTTTCATGAACAGAATGTTCTTGACCCAAATCTTAAAGACTAAGCTTTTTACTGAGATGCAGAATTAATTTAAGTTGCTGTTTTCATCTGTGTTGTTTGATGTATTAGATCTTCCAATAAGAAGATACTAAGCATTTTCTTTCATGAAACCCGCGTTGTTTGATGTATTAGATCTTCCAATAAGAAGATATTAAGCATTTTCTTTCATGAAACCCAATGAATTTTGTAAGCCCTCTAAAGATGGACTAATAATAACTCTGATTCTCTACCTAACACAAGTTAGCCAAGTCCTTATGTTCACCATACAATACAGTTTTAGAAATGCATCGTGAAAATGGCTTGACTGTATATTTAAATCCTATCTCACTTCCTCATTACACACCTAAGCAATAATAAATAATAAAGTGATATATCAGCAAGGTGGTCAACAAATACTTTTGCTGATAAACTAGAAATATACTCATATTGATTAGAAGAGAGACTCTTGGAAATTCTACTGTAAATTCATAGAAAATGAGGAAGAGAGAGAACAAGTTAGGGTTCACTCTTGAGTATGGTTTCTTCAGTTTTAAGCCAAGTAGACTCTTTTATTCTCACATTCTTCAGCTTAGTAAGCATCCTACACTGAGCTACATGTTCATGTCCTTATTCCTCTCTCAGATAACTGTTCTGGAGAGCTCTTTCCCAGCATGTACTTTTAAAGATCATAAGCTCCCATGGAATGTTTCAGGTTCCACAATTCACAAATTCACTCTGAAGTCTATCTAAACCTTAGATAATAACACATTTTTCCTAAAGTTCTAGTTATAAAATCCCATATAAGCTAAAAATTGACCAAATCAGCTAGCATAGTCTTTTTGAAAGTAAGGTAAATGATTTCTTGTTTATCTCATAAAGCTTTACTCTTTTGCCTGTAGCTATAATTGCACCCTCCTGCTATGAATGCACAGAGGATTTCAAAACTGCTATCTCACAGGTTGAGAGTATTCTGATAAAATAGTAACATAAAATATCAGACAGAGATTATGAACCAATTTTTTTTTAAGTGAAAAATTCTTTCTGCATTTATTATACCCAGTTTGTCTGAAAATCCATTAAGGTAGCATTTAAAGATTCTTTTGAGTATTTTTTCACTTAAAATAAAAACTTCCTAAAACCAGTTATTTCAAGGGAAATGTAACTGCTACCATAAAATAGAGTTGTTGTCGAAGAATACAGCTGTTGAAGGTAGTGTTTTCATGCTGTGAAGGATCACTTACACATTTAACTACATCAATGCTTTTTTCATTTAAAAAAAATCCAATTTTAACCAAGAGTATATGACTGAAATCTATCCCAAAGGTTATACGAATTGACCTAACAATGTATAACTTTTAAATTCAAACACTAGCTACATAGTGCTGGGTTTTGTATTTAATATACTGAATCTTTCATCTGATGTAACAGAGAAAAAGTTTACATTGATGTCACTTGTGTTTCCAATTGCAAGTTCAGTGATACATCTTTTACTTAGTTTCTATTAAACCTGTTCTGCAAAGGCATGAAAAATGCTCTAGTGACACTGTGTTGAAGTTAAAACACATCTGAGTCTGCTTTGCTGGAATTCATTGAACAGGCTGTTACATCAGTCAACAAAAATGAGTTCTTTTCCAAAAAGAGAGAAAAGAAAAAGAAATTTGTCCTAATTATAACATTTTAAATTTTAAAAAATACAAAGTTCTAAAAAACTTGTAACTGAAAAAATTAAAAGACACAGGACACACATTCTGGAGTCCTGTTATGTACTAGTTTGTGCTATTTCATTAAAAGCATTCTTATCATGACCCCTAATGACTACTTTCAAGAAAAGTATGAGATATATCTTCTCCATACTTATTCCTTTCCATTGAGTAGAACTTACTTCTCACTGTTACAGCTGGGTTTTTTTGTTTTGATTTTGGTTTAGTTTGGTTTGGTTTTTTGGTTGTTGCTTTGTTGGGTTTTTTTGCCTACAGAGATACAGCTTTAAATAAATAACAGTAATTTCACGATTACAAGCCGCATCTGATTATAAGCCGCACATCCGAGAGTTGGCAACGTTTAGGTCTTTGCACATATATAAACTGCACCGGATTGTAAGCCACGCTTTAGCTCGCAGCGAGAATCCATGTGCGACTTTCACAAAGTTGCCAATTAGTAACAGAATTGCAGGATCGTGAGGTTTACTGGCTCGGTTCAGGGCTGAGCGGGCTCAGCCCGCTAGGGGCTGCCAGTGGGGCCGAGAGAGTCAGTTCAGCTCTGCCACTCGGTGGGGCCGCTTGGGGTTGGTCGACTGATGCTGCCGCCTCTGCCAGGCTCAGTCGCCCCCGCCTGCACCAACGGTGTTGGGTGGGCTGGCCCTGGCCCGGTGCTGCCAGTCCCGCCACCGCCATGTTTGCTCCCCCTGGCCTGGGGCTTGGAGCTGCCGGCCCCACCCCCACCGGGTGGGCTGGCCTCGGCCGGGCACTGCTGACCTGGCTGCCACGGCGTTCGCTCCCCTGACCTGGGGCCTGGCGCTGCCACCCCCGCTGCTGCCATGTTTGCTATCCCCAGCCCAGAGCCGCCCCACTGGGGCTGGGCGGGCTCGGCTCGGCTTGGGGGGCGCTGCAGGGTCATACTTCTGGGTTGGCAAATTTCAGAACTTTTTTTCATATATTGGCTACTCCGGATTACAAGTCGCATTTCTGGGTTCGGACCAAAACTTTAGTCAAAATGGTACAGCTTATAATCATGAAATTATAGTATTTTTTTCTTAGGTATAATACTAGAGTTAATGGCATGCTTTCCTTTCCATTTTATTTAATGAATGATGATCCTTTTATTTTGTGGGCATAAAATTTCCCCCCTTTTTTTTTTTATATTAATGATATTTTTAATATTCCATATATTTAAGTCAGGACAAAATGAAACGTATTCCATGGAATGCAATAAAATTATTTATAACAGAAACATAAAATTTGAAAAATTATCTCAATAGAGAGTTTTACCAGTGCAACATTTCTACTTTGCATGTTTCACCTCTTAAAATGTGTGTTAAAATGCATATGTGCCACATTTTTAAATGTTTTGCTATTTGTGATGATTCTTGAATTATATGGAAGGAGAACTGAATAGGGTACAAGAAATTCAGGTTTCTATTTAGACCTGTCTGTGACAGTAGGTTTGTAAGAAATTAAGTAGCTAAGCCAACTTATGCACTCTTGGAGTAAGAAATGCTAGGATTATTTCTAGCATCTATTGAAGTTTGATTAAACTGAATTTCTCTAACAAGTTTACATTTTACTTTTTTTAGTGTTATTGCCCATTAAGATCACCTAATACAATTACTGTGACTTCTCCTATTTTAGAAACATCAATATAATTTTACATTTATAAACTGTGACATTTACTATCTGAATAAATCAAGAACATCAAGGACAATAAAAAGGCCAGTAACTCATCATGGGCTTCAAAACCTTTGAAACTGACAATATTCAGTTGAGAGCCAAAGACAATACTTGTTGCATCAGGATTCCTGCTAGAAGAATTTAAGACTAATTTATGAGGGACTGAATTAACTGTAATGACTGACCAGATGTATAAAGGACAAAATTGCTGATCTCAAGAGCAGTGTGTATATGACCTCATCAGTTTGTTGCAGGACCATGGATTTGTGTTTTAATCTGGTGAGAAAGACATGGTCTTAAACTTTTACTGGTGACTTAATCAGGGTATCTGAGGTCATGTGGTATCCCATCCTGTGGCACTTTAAGCCCTAGCCGTGAAATCCCTTGGAAATTAGTATTTTCACCAAAACAGTGACTTGTTCAATTAAGATGATGGTACACTTGTAGGAAAATAAACATGGCAGCCATTAGCCTAACTGAAAGCAGATGACCTTAGTATTTCTACAGTTATTAAGCATTATTGTACTTTCTATTGTAAGTATTTTATCTTCAGAAAATTCCAAAAACATTACATTGGATGAGAAATTGGAGCAAACAAAGCATAAGTGCTTGAGTTACAAAAAAAACCATACAGAGTTCAACAAACACTTAAAATTGTTCTTCTCATCATACACATTGCAGAGAATTCTCAAAGGTAAGAATGAAATTTCCTGACACATCAGCCAAGTTTATGATACTTGAGTAGCAGACTGAATTATGAAAAGGAAAAAGAATACGTGAAATCTCTGAAGAATACCTCTCTAGGTAAACTAGTTCAATGAGAAACATGTATTCATCACCCCTTGATCAGTGATTTACCAAAATATGAGTATTGGTATAATACCAATACTCAACTGTGATGGACAAAAGACTCTTTAACAATTCAAAGTTAGAAAGGGTGTGTTTGTTCAGCACTGGGCATCAGCGTGGGGTAGCCCCCTAATACGCACTGCAAAATTGCAGGTGGTCACAGAGTCTATTTATTGACAAAAGGTTCAAACAAATATATATCCATAATACCAGCCCCTCCCATCCCCTGCTTACTACAGCAAATAGCTTGAATAGCTAATAAGCATGTGTGGTTGGCTTCTTGAATTAAGTCTGGGGTCGTTTTTGTGGGGAGGGGTCTTAGAAGGAGGAAGTAAGGCAGTCTTCCTCACCTTGACTTTTTCTATTAATGACAATACAAATGGTTTTTAGGGTAACTCCAGTTTTGCAAAGAATGAGTTTCTGGTTGCAATTATCCGTGTTCTTCGGACCTAACTACTAGTTTCATCCTTTCCCATTGCAAGCACAACTAAGCAAATATATATTGACAGGTAATCAATTATTTAAGTTTCAGGTAACTATCTCAAGCCCAGTTTCTTTTAACTTTTAACTAAAATCTTAATTTCTTTAAGATTAGTGTTTCATTCCTCACTTCTCCTTTGAAATGAGTAAATTCTTTCACTCAATACAGGAATTTCTCTTCTTCTATTCAAGACGCATGGTGGCAATTTTTTAAGACCAAACTATAGGCTTTCAATAGCTATTCTGAGTTTGTTACTTGTAATTGAATCCTCTAGTTCCAAACAAGTAAACTGGTTGGGATTGGTGACCATCCAAATAGAACATCCCACCAATGATGAGACAGGTGTTTTTTTGAATAAAAACCTGTTGTATGGTCTCTGCGTCATGATGTATCACGATCAAAGTCTTTTTCCTGCATTAAAATTTCTATAATTTCTGATGTTTTAGTAGCCGAGCAATTAGGGTTCTCTTGACACGATTTGGTTGTCTATCATTATGGTGGGACACGCTGTTCTGAGGCAGACACAACCTTGTCTTACATACACAAGTGAAGTTGTCTGGTTGGTTAGATGCATTTCAAAGTGGTAAATGCTTTGTTTTGTGTTCAGGTAAATATTTTGTTATATTCAAAAGTTCCATCACGTATATATTCCAATTGTTTTCTCACAGAACAGGGCTCTAGGTTAATGGTTTGCCATTTTTCCTTGATTTCTCATGCCCACATTCTATGTTCAGAAGCATACAATACAGTCCCTTCATGATTTAGTCTTAGAGCGACTATTGGATGTATCAAGTTCACAGATGCATTGTGTAAAATTAAATCGAAGTCTGCTATTATATTTGTTACAGGGTCATAAGTAAAACTGACCAAGACCTACTAAGATTGAAGCTCTTTTTTCATTTCAGAGGCATTATCCTAAACAATTTTCCAAATTTTATCAGGGAATGTTCTCTTCTTACCTTCTTTGATAACTGTGGCAGCAAATAACTGCATCCACATTTGTGCTTGAGTACATTTAAGAGCTAGAGAAATGTTCACACTAGTTGTGTTTAGTGTTTTAATTATTACTTCTTGGTTTCGCTCTTCTATATTTTCCTATTCTGGTAATATTTTGGTTAATTTTACTTAATGCTAACAAAAAATATTGCAAAGGCTGCTATAATATAACTAAATCACTTTCTATCACAGCTAATTTGTTTATTAACACTTTTAAATCTATTGTTTTTAAAACTCTCAATTTTGTTCCTAATATCTTATTGAAAATTTTCTTTTTCTTAAAATTAGAAGGCCTACAGCTTTGAAACCAAGCAGTCCAAATAGTATAATCCATAAAAAGAGTTTTGAGAAATGGGCCACATTCTAGCCAAATGGCAGAAGCACTTGCATTCTCATTTCTGGCTCAATTTTTGTTCTTTTTCTTTTGAAAAAATTGGAGTTTACATTGTTATAGTCCTCTTTGACACTGGTGGAGTTGTTTAGCTTTGATTTGTGAAACTCAATTCAGTGATATTAAAATTAAGATTAAATCCTTTTGCTGTGCACTCTTCAATTTTAAGTCTAAATTTAGAACACATGGTCAAGCATTTGTCACAGCATCTAGGACCAACTTGGATGAGTTCCATAGGTGGATGGTGAGCTTCATGGAACTCATTTTTATGAACGCAAATTCACGTACCTTAAACATTTTTCCTTTCCCACATACTTGCATTTGTGACCCTTAACATTTTGCTAAAAGCCCTACGAGAGTAGGGATTGTAATTACAGCAATGACCACAAGGGTCACAACTGTTCACATTATGTCCATGAAAGCTTAAGTCCATTACTCGCTGTTCCTAGTGAATTTCAGTTTCAGGTCTTTATCGTCTGGTGCAATCCTCTAAATTTCTTCAGGAGCTTTCTTCGCTCAGGGGTGATGGGTCCAAGCTTTCTGTTCTTTGATCTTGACTGCTATGAAGGTGGCGAGGACTGGAATGGTCCTTCCCACTGTGGTTCCAAAGTTTTCTTTGCAAAAGATTTAACATATACTTAATCCCTAGGTCGCACATCATGTACCAGCCCATCTAATTATCTGCTTTGGGCCCCAACCACATATTTTCCAATTTCTTTAAATTGTTTATTTAGGGTCACCATGTATTTGCGTAAAATGTGGCCCTCTATCAGAAGATATAGTGACTGGGACTCCAAAGTATGGTATTATTTCTTGTAACAGTGCCTTGGTCGCTTTTTGTGCCTTAGCTGTCTGGATAGGGAAGGCTACTGGCCATCCTAAAAAGGTATCTGTTAACACTAATAGGTAGCAATACCCGCCTTTCCTGGGCAATTCCGTGAAATCAATTTGCCATTGCTGCTCAGGTCCACAACCTTTCCCAATTTGTCCAACTTTAGGCTTTGGAAAGTTTTTAGGATTAGTTTGGAGGCAAAGACCACACCTACCTACTTGTGTCACTGTGCCTTGCAATTTTCTGGTAAAAATTCTATCTTTCAAGTAATTGTATAGGGCATCTATTTCCCAATGTGTTTTCTCATGTTCTTTTAGCACTAATGACCACAACAAGTAGGAAGGTACTACAATTTTTTCTTCGTTACAACCCACCCCTACTGGTTATAAGTTGCTTCCTCTTCTTTAATAAATTACTTATCCTTTTTGTTATATACTGGCTTACCTGCAATAGAGACCTTTCCATCTGGAATTAGTGTTGCTTCGACCATTTCATTGAGTACCTCACCTTTGGCTGTGTCTTTTGCCTCTCTATCCGCCAGCATATTTCCTTGTTCCAATTCTGAGTTCACTTTTTGATGTGCCTTGATGTGCATAATAGCTACCTTTTCAGGTAGCTGAACTGCATCTAATAATTTTAATATTTCGTGTGCATGTTTAATATTCTTCCCTTGTGAGTTCAGCAGTCTTCTTTCTTTCCAAATGGCTCTGTGTGCATGAACCACCCCAAATGCATACCTTGAGTCTGTATGAATGTTGATTTCTTTTCCTTTTGCCAATTCTAAGGCCCGAGTAAAGGCGATTATTTGAGCCTTTTGTGCAGAGGTATTTGTTGGCAATGGTCCAGACTCTATTACCTCTTTGCTTGTGGTAACTGCATACCCAGTATGTCGTTTTCCATGATATAGTTGCTCCCATCAGTGAACCAGCTCTCAGTGTCTTCGAGAGGGGTGTCCTTTAGATGCAGGTGACTGGAGTAGGTGGTTTCAATGGTCTCCAGGCAGTCATGGATCACTGATTGTCCCATACTCCCGCTGAGGAAAGAAGCTGCGTTCACAATGTTAGTTACCACAATTTCAACATCATTTTGTTCTACCAGTATGGCCTGAATTTAGAAATCTTTGTGGGAAAAGCCAATGGCCCCCTTTTGCCTTCAGGACTGAAGACGTTGTGTGGGATACTAGCACAGTCATCTTCTGGCCCAGGGTGAATTTGTGTGCCTCTTGGATGTTCACTGCTACTGCTGCAACAGCTCTGAGGCACCCTGGCCACCCCTTGACTGCCGTATCCAGCTGTTTGGAGAGGTTGGCAACTGCCTTCTGGTACGGCCCCAGGTCTTGTGCTAGTACTCCCAGAGCAATTCTTTGTTTTTCATGAGAAAACAGAAAAAATTGTTTACTCACATCTGGAAGTCCTAGGGCTGGAGCTGACATAAGAGCCTTCTTTAGTTGGTTGAAGGCTCGTGTTGCTTCTGTTGTCCCCTGAAGATCCCTGCTCTCTTCCGTGATTAAGGCATACAGGGGTTTAATGAACAATTCATAGTTATAAATCCACAGTCTGCACCACCCTGTCATGATTAGAAAGGTTCTCAGTTCTTTTTGGTATATTGATTCCTTGCAGGCTTGTCTCAAGTTCCTTTGTCCAGCACTCACTTCACAGCCCAGGTAAATAAGTGTTTGTTTCAGTATCTGGGCTTTCTTTCGAGATACCCGATACCCCTGCAGGTCCAAAAGTTTAGGAGGCTTACTGTCCAATCCACACATGCCTCCTGATTTGGGTGGTTATTAAGAGGTCATCCACGTACTGAAGCAGCTGTCCTTCTACTGGTGGGAGTTCCAAATCGTTTGCCAGCTGTTCTCCAAATATGGTAGGGGAGTTCTTGAACTCTTGGGGTAGTACACACCATGTGAGCTGAGTTTTACATCTAGTTTTGGGATTCTCCCATTCAAAGGCAAAAATTTTCTGGCTGGCTTCATGGAAAGGGAGGCAAAAGAAAGCATCCTTCAAATCTAAAATAGTAAACTAGGTTAATTAAGGTGCCAGATAAGTTAACAAAATGTCAGTTATTTTATTAACATCTCTTAAATCTTATACTAACTTATTTGAATTCCATTTCTGTCTTCCCCTTTCAAGGGATATTGATTAACCCTTATTGATTGTTTTCCTTCTTTAAACCAGATTTGTGCTGGTAGACCATTCTTTGCTCTCCCTGGTATATTAGAGGCTCACACTCTAAGGAACACCTGATTCATATTTTCGTAATTATTTTTCTTTATTTTCAGCTTCAATTTCTTTGGTTATTAACATTAGGCTTAAAAATTTTACATATTGTTGATCTTTTACATCTAAACTAACTCCCCCATCTTTAAATATTATTTTTGCTTCCAGCTGCTCTAGTAGATCTCTGCCCAAAAGTGCAGCTGGAGCTTTAGGCATATACAAAAATTGATGAATTCTCTACTGTTTTCTCAATTTATATTTTAGTGGTTTGTAAAAATATGCTTTTTCAAATTGGCCAGTAGCCTTCTTTATTATAACATAATTATTAATTATAGGTATCAGGGTTTTATTTAACATCAAATATGTTGCTTTTGTGTTTACTATAAATTCCATTTTTAGGTATCTTTGACTTATATATTTATTAAACTTAAAATTTTTAACAAACTGCACAACAAAACACAACTCACAGGTTAAAGTCACAGCTCTTTCTTGAACAGGAAAGTTCCTTTAGCTTAGGATCATTCTCTGAACTTTTTATTTTTTGACATATAATTATACCAGCAAAGAGAAAAGGAAAGAAATTAAAACAACCAACAAAAAAGGGTTAACATGAAAAAACAGTGAACCAACTCACTTAAAATAACTCTTTTAAAACTCGAGTCACTGACCGAGACAAATGGTTATTTTTTCAACACAAGTTGGCAGCAGTTTTTGTTTCAAAATGTTCACTACACACACTGCACAACTAAAGAGAAACTCTTTTTATTCACCTCGAAGTAAACTCATATCACAACTAAACACTCTCAAACACTTTACTTACAAAACTTACATGAAATAACAAAGCAAAAATTTATGTTTTCTTTCCTTTAAATTGCTCATTATAGGTTGCTAGTAAACCAAACCTTTCTCGTTATACCTTGGGTTAAATATTTATAAAGCTACTCCAAAAATCTGTCAAATTTTGGCCAAGACACAGTTTCTCTGTGGTGGGGGTGGGGCCAGGGCTTTGGACTCATGTCACTGCCTCACCCTTCTGCACTTAGAAACTAACCCTTTACACCAGCAATTCTAAAACTTCACAAATAACTAGCTATATTTTTCACAGTTAAAACAAACAGCCAAAATTAAAACTTTCAAGGTTGACTAGAAACAGAGACATTGTCTACCCAAAAACTTGGATCACCCCACCAATCTCTGTTGCTGGGATTACACTGGACTATGTTGGGCATAATTTTTAGACCGTCTTGCACTGCTCACTTCTTTTAAACACAAAACAAACAGCTTAATCACACACAACTGCTGCTCTCACTCAGTAACACGCTGTCCACAATTTTGCTGCTTACACACACACAGTCAAATTACACACACAGAGCTTAGCTTCTACAATTCACATAATGCAAGTGCTCCAAATTCCTCCACTTTTTAGATGTTTACTACTCAGGTGTAAATTTCAAAATTCTTTCACCACTTACACATACAAAACTTTTGCCAACACACTCTCAAAACCACAAAAAATGCATACAGCGCGCCACTAACTCACAGTTGAAGCACACAAAGCTCACATGAACAAGTTGCACACTCAAACACACACACACACATTCGGCGCGCACAAACTGCAATCACTGCATTCTGCAAACCAAAAATGCAGTCACCACACCCCAATGCCCGCAGCCGGTGCTTCAAGCTGGAAATCACCACTGCACTGCCTTTAAACCACAAATAAAACTGGAGCCACCACTGCTTCTGTACCGTAACAATGTTGGCATTACATACCAATGCCCGCAGCCGGTGCCCTAAGCTGGACATCACCACCATGCTGCCTTTAAACTACAAATAAAACTGGAGTCACCACTGCTTTTGTACCACAACAATACTGGCAACGCTGTTATTACAGTTGCTCGAGCTCTACCAACCCCCTGCTGTGTGAGCTCTACTCCAGACAGCCGCCACCAGCTTGCCACTACACCCCTGCTATGGGGCACAAGTCCAACCTCACCTGAAACACAAAGCAATACCAAATTCCACAGAAACTTACAAACAAATCCACTTTAGGTTTTTCCACTGTGCAAATGATGTCTGGCAGTTTCTTTGTCTCAAGCCCACTTTCTTTTAACTTTTAACTAATAACTTTTAACTAAAATCTTAATTTCTTTAAGATTAGTGTTTCATAGTGCTGCACCAAACGCAGTACTGAATCCCATATTATCACATTCCATGAATTAATCCAGTTCTTTAAAAAAACATCTTACTACATTTGTGGCAAAACACTTTTCAAAGTACAGTAATTTCACGATTACAAGCCACACCGTTTTGACCAAAATTTTGCTTCCACACCAGAAATGCGGCTTACACTCAGGAGCGGCTAATATGTGAATAATTTTCTGACATTTCCAACACCGGAAGTGCAAACCCAGTCAGTGCAAATTGCTAAGTCGAACACCTGCCATTAAAACCCAGCATTTATGTGATTGTTACAAATTGGTTACTCTGTTGTGCCGCGGGTGGAGCTGGGCTCCTTGCAGGCAGCATGGGGTGGGGGGGAGAGGCGGGGGAGCTCCCTCCTGCTGGCCCCGCAGCCCAGGAGAGGCGGGGGGCTCCCTCCTGCTGGCCCCCTGGCTTGAGGGGAGGGGCGGGGGGCATCTGTCCCCGCGTGCCGCCGCCACGGGAGTGGGGGGGCTCCATCCTCCATGCCCCCCTGCCACCACGGCGCAGCATCAGGCTGGGGCGAGCGAGCCCAGCGGTGGCGGCGGCAAGCCCCGAACGACCCCGCCAAGCGGCAGCGCCGAGCTGGGCCACCTGGCCCTGTTGGCAGCCCCGAGCCCTGCCGCGATTCTGTTACTATTTGGCAACTTGGTTGCACTCAGGTCCTAACTGCGAATGACAGAGCGGCTTATAATTGAGTGCGGTTTGTGTATGGACAAAGAAGGAAATGTTTGCCAACACCCGGCAATGCGGCTTATAGTCAGTGCGGCTTGTAATCGTGAAATTACTGTACTCTGTGATATGAATTATACAGGCAGCTACATGATGCCCTCTCACTACATTATCTGTGTCAACTACTGAGAAATACAGGAACTCAAAAGGATTGAGTTATTATAAGAAATGAATATTTAATGGTGACATTACATATAAACATCTGTCAACTTCACAGAGAACTCAATGTCATATTAAGAACAAATAAAAGCCCAAACTATCAAGACCAGATAAAAAAAAAAGAGGAAGAAAAAAACTTGAAAAGGCTACTTTATAAATTTATTCTAAAGGTAAGGTGATAATTTTTGTAAGATAAGCTATCTTTTATATATCAAAGCTCTATTCTTTTTCTTAGAAAAAGTTTTAATTTTAAAATTATCACTGTTTTTCTGTAACATTTATTTTGCAAGGTAAGATCACATGAATATCAAAATCCATTAATTTGTCAGCTGTCACGTGTTAATACTAGATTTTCTCATCTGAAAGTACAGACATGGAATGAGAAGTATTGACCAATGTTGGTAAAATATGCTTTCAGGGTCCATCTCCCTGGACAAAACTTTGATCTAGAGCTATGCAGAGTCTTGTTGTAGAGAAGTTTGAGGATGTCATACATAAAGACCAACCTCAGGAAAAGTGTGCAGAGTCCATTTGTGCGGAAACACCATTGTGGGCCAGAGTCAAAGGGGCAGAGACACAAGTACTGAATTTTGCCCTGTGTTAGAGCCTTATGTCGGCATAAACCAAAGTCTTTGTCTTGAGTAGGTTTCACCGGTCATGAGGCAGTGGAATCAAGTCAGAAGAATGGATGGAGATAAAGGGTAAAATTTACCTACTTGATAAGTCAGTGGGAAGGGCTCTTGACCAGCATTGCTCTCTCCTCTTCCAGAAATGAAACACTGACTATTTCTGGATGCGCAATTTAGGTTTTCAGTTCCTCAGTGTGCCTGGTGATACCAAAGGTTTACTTCTGCAACTGGATGTCTTTTCTTGCTGTTATCCTTTCACAGTATCTGAGTGAATGAAATCTGCTGTCCTTTGTGAAAGTATGTTAAGAAGTATCACTACAGATACTAAATAAGCATACAGAAACTACTTGGCAGCGAATACCATTTCAACTTGATGCCTGTGTTGCTTGTGATACAGTTTCCAGCTAATGGGCTACCCAATCAATTTTCACTAAGAGCCCTTAAGGAAGTACAACACTTAGAAAGTGATGATCTACTTTCAGAAGAAAAAAAAAAAACCCAAAAATAAAAAAACAGACAAAAAAAAAGCAAACTAAGGAGAACTTTAAACTGTTTTCATATACATTACATAATATTGTTCTAAAACATTTAGGTCTGTTCTGATATGTAGTCTGATGGTCACAAAGACAGAGATAAAGAGTTCTGAGTGAGGTCTCCGGAGAAGTAATTGTTCACCTGGAAACCACTAACTTAGCTTAAAAATATACATTGTATGAAATGTGACATAGAAAAAAAGGAATTACAATAGAATTACAATAGAAGAACTTCACATATGTATTCTATCACTGTTTATTTTCCTTTTCCTGTGGTTCTTACTTTCTCACATAGTTTCAATGAGGGGTAGCAAAGTTATTGTCGATATCTGTGGCCAAGAGAATGATTGAGATTTGGTAAAATTATAACCAGGTTTTGTCACTGATAGACAACATTGCTGAATTTTCTTCTATTATCTTGCTTCTTAATTCTCAAACTAAGATGGGTATTGATTATTTTTTTTAAAAATTACAGGCATTTTTCTATAAATGCTAGACCTTTAAAAGCGTTATTGAATTATCTGTTTCCATAAAAATTGTTCAAGTGTAATAATTTCTAGTAGTTTCAAATAAATCAGACCAGTATTTTTTGGAAGATACAGTAGTCCCAATCTCAAAACTTCAAAAACATAATCAATCCTGGAAACTACTAATTAATTCTTATAAGAGTTACAGTAAATTCACAAATACAAACCACAGTGACTATAAGCCGCATCGCCCGGTGTTGGTAAACATTTCGTTTTTTGTCCATAATTAAGCCGCACCTGAGTATAAACTGCTCTGTGTTCGCAGCGAGGACCCGCGTGCAACAAAGTTGCCAATTAGTAACAGAACCGCGGCAGGGCGGGGTTTACTGGCTCGGCTCAGGCCATGAGGGCTCGGGGCTGCCGACAGGACTGGGTGGCCCAGCTCGGTGCTGCCACTCGACGGGGATGCTTGGGGCCAGCCGCCGCCACCGTTGGGCTCGGTCACCCCGGCCCGGCACTGCCCCGCAGCGGCAGTGGTGGGGTACAGAGACCGCCAGCACCTGCAGCGGCGATGGGAGCCGGGGATGTAGCCTGCCTGCTCCTGCGGCGGCGGCATGTGGGGACGGGAGCCCCCCGAGCCGCGGGGCCAAGCAGGAGAGAGCTGCCCCGCCTTCCCCCGAGCCACGGGGCCAAGCAGGAGAGAGCCCCTGCCTCCTCCGAGCCGCGGGGCCAAGCAGGAGAGAGTTGCCCCTGCTTCCCCCGGGCCGTGGCGCCAGCAGGAGAGAGACAGCCCCTGCCTCCTCTGAGCCGTGGGGTCAGCAGGAGAGAGCCCCTGCCTCCTCTGAGCCGCGGGGCCAGCAGGAGGGAGCTGCCCCGCCTTCCCCACCCCCTGTGCTGCCTGTGCAGAGAAGCTCCACCCGCCGCGCAACAGAGTATCAACTTGTAACAACCGCGTAAAAGCAGCGTTTTACTGGTAGGAGCTCGACTTTGCAGTTTGCACTGACTTGGTTTGCACTCCCAGGGTTGAAAATGTCAAAAAATTATTCACGTATTGGCCACACCTGAATATTAGCCGCATTCCCGGTATGGGAGCAAAATTTTGGTCAAAACAGTGCAGTTTGTATTCGTGAAATTACTGTAGCTTGCATTTGACTAGTGAACTTAGAATCATAGAATCATTTAGGCTGGCAAAGATCCCTAAGGGCATTGAGTTCAACCATAATCTGACACCACCAAGCTAACCACTAAACTATGTCCCTAACTGCTACATCTATGGGTCATTTAAATAATTTCAGAGACAGGTACTCAACTGCTTCCCTGGGCAGAATATTCCAAAGCTTGATAACTCTTTTCCTGAAGAATTTTTCCCTAATATGCAATCTAAACCTTCTCTGGTGCAATTTGAGAGCATTTTCTTGCATCTTATCTTTTAGGACACTAAAATTCTTTTTTAAACTTTCAAAATTATTAAAAGTATTAACGTATAAAAGCATAAAAGATGATAAAATAAAGCAGTTTGGATGTGATTATATTTGTTAATGCACTCAAATTCTTCAGCAGTGGGATAAATATGAGATCATTGTATGTCCTAGAACTCATTGCAATGGATATTGCATGTTCTAAGCAGATATTTGTGGGGTTTTTTTAAAAAAACCCCATACATATATATATTTATAAATATAATTTTTTAAGTAATGCCTAATGTTACTTAAGTGTTATGTATTCACAAATGTAAATGTAACATGAAAGTAAGATGTGAAATATAAACAAGATATTAAAGAAATCAATCAAATACAAGATTCTCATGCATTGCTGTTTACAGACTTCTAAAAAATCTTCATGGAGAGACAAAGGGGAGGTTAGTGTTTTTCAGTTGCTGGTAAGTTAAGTAAAATAACTAATTAACAAAATAAATAAATAAAATAGCATAATATTATGTTAAATACGAAATAAATTGAAACTTCAAGCATGATTTCACAGGTTTGCTGAAGGGAGAGATTTCTCCTTGTGTAATGTAGCCCTCAGCATTGTGCAAGACAATTATGAAGACAGTGCAAACCCTATCCACCTTGACAAACAGCAAATAACTTCAGGTTAAACTACAGATGGAAAAAATTTTATAATAGTCAGCTAATTTCCGGTTATATTTCATGATTCCAGGAATGAAAAAGATCAATAAAGAGGGTAAAGGCTGGTACTCTTTAATAATATTTTGCTAGATTTGTTATTGTTGTTTTTCTCTGAGATCATATCTCAGTTGAATTTGTGTTTTAAACGTCTAATACTTGCTTTAAAATGTGAAAAATTCTTTCTAATGCACAAAATAAGCAAATATAAAAATAATAGCTATTCAGAATTCACTTATTCCATCTGAAAATAAATATTAGTGAGCACAATACATTACTTTGTCAGAACTGACTTTGAAAGAGTAACTTAAGTTACCTGATAATATAAAAAACAGTCCCCATGCAGAAAAGTGTGTGCCATCTCACAGGGACAAACTGCTCCATAGGGAAGCAGTCAAGCAATGTAAACCAGGCAAGTGGATGATACTATCTGCAGCATGTAAAACTTGTATTGTTCCAAACTTTGTGTAAAATGTCTGATCACCACTAACATTTCAAGTATCTAAAGGCTCTGAGTATCAGTGTTTTTTCTTCAATGTGTTTTTTACTATGGAAACCATGTTAGAAATTAATAAATTTTCATACATGTTACCTACTTCTCATATTAATAAGTTAGACTAAAAAGGTACAAATAAACTTCACAGTACTTTCCTGTCTTCAGTCTTTTCCAAATGAATAGATGACTGAAAACTCTAGTGTCAAGCTTAATGGAGTGCACCAATATGTTCAAAGTATTTTATTGCTTAAATATACTAAGCTTTTCAGTCATTGTAGACTGCACAATCTAGTGTCCTTCAGTCTTTGCACATATTCCACATGTTGAAGTCATAGAAGAAAAAAATGGAAAGGTTATAGAGATCAGGACTATAGCCTTGTCAACCTCTTCTCTTTGGCACTGTAGAGCTTCCTTGATATGTTATAAAATAGTGTAATCACAAAACTAACATTACCAAACATTTGTCTGTAGCTGTCAAATTTATATAAAATTATTCACATGATTTTTCTGGGTCTTTTCTTGTGAGAGACATTTTTTCATAGACATAAGAACAATGGTTATTACTGCAATCCATTTCTGTGGTTGGCGATCATTTTAAGCAGATGCTATTTAGTGCTGAAACAGCTATTAAAGGCAGCCATGCATGTAAGTGTTTCTGTGGATCGATTAGTAAAAACTGCTCAGTCTACTGATGACTCAATGACCTTTACTGTGTACTTTTTTTTCTTTTGCTTCTCTAACTAGTGTTTGGGGTACTTTCTCAACTATGCTGAGAAATTCTAGAATTCACCAATTGGCTGAACTTGGTATCTGGTACCTCACTTTTACTGCTAGGATTTTACTGGTGCCTATATATTGTAGCGTTTCCAGAAACAAAACAAAACAAAACATCTACAAAGCAACAGCAAAGCAAAACAACAAAAACAAAACAGAGACTGCATTTTCTTCTTTCTACTGCAATAAATGTATGAAAATAAATTATAAAATCTCTGTACAAAATCATCTTTGGCTGAACAGGTTATAAAGTCACATCTGGCATCTTAGAGGGTTTCAAAATGTACCCATACTAACAAACAACATTTTATTTAAAGTGATGCAACTTCAGAACTGATCCACAATAGTAGCAGAACAGTATTACAGTGGGAGTTTTTTATATGTGAAGGGAGAGAATATAAAAAAGAGAATGATAAAGTGTTTTTGAAGGTCCCAGAACACATATAGACTCACGGAATCTTACTTTAAAACAGACTTTTAAGATCATTGAATCCAATCATTAATCCAGTGCTGCCAAGCCCACCAGTACACCCTAATCACCACATCTATGCCTCTTTGAAATATCTCTGGGGATGGCAATTCAGCTACTTCCTTGGGCAGTCTGTTGCAATTTGACAACCCTTTTCATGAAAACACATTTACTAATATTCCACTTAAACCTCCCCTGATGCAATTTCAAACAATTTTTACTTATGCTATAGCTTGTTGCTTGGGAGAAGAACCAAAGCTCACATCAGTAAAACTTCTGGTCAGGTAGTTGAAGAGAGTGATAGGGTCTTCCCTTAGTCCACTTTTATCTGTGTTAAACAATTCTAATTCCCTCAGTTGCTTCTCACAGGACTTGCATTCCAGACTCTTCATCAGAGTCATTAAAGAAGGCCTTTTTCAATTCCATACATAAAACTCCCAGCCAAACCAAAAATGGTATGTAAGCAATACAGAATAAGAGGGTCCTGTTGCTTTCTCACTCTTCCTTACAAGACACTGAAATTGTTATCCTAGGTGACTGCTGATTCAGTTTTTAATGAACACAAAAACCCAAAGTGTATAATATAACATAAAAGAGCATAATAAAAAAGGTTATTTTAAAATGCCTTTTTTTTTGTAATTTGCAGTACAAAAATCTCTCTGGCTAGAAAGTGAATAAAGGTTTCCTTAACTGAAGAAAATCTAGCAGAAGATACATCACAGATAAAATTTAATAGAATAATTCAAATAGTAATGGGGAAACTATGTGAGAGTGTTATAATTCTTTTACTCTGAAGTCAGTTCTTTTTTTATGGTGAAACAATATGTATAATAGAAATATTATCTTGCTTTCACAGAAAAATAAAATTAATACTTTATTAAATAGATGAAATATATAACAAGAATAAAATAAAATAAAAAAACCCAACACCCTAAATATGCATTTACACTTTTTTGTTCACCAAGATCTTTAATTTTCTTTAATATGTGTTATATTAATTCTCAATCAGTCCTGTCAGTGAGTCTGTGTAAAATAAAGTGTTAAATGTATGCTATCACATATCATAGTATCATTTGGCTTGGGACCTCTGTCCTTCAATTTGTGATAAAATTTAACTATACTTGGTCAGATTTAACTCTGTGTTTTCCTTTGTGGCATGTTTATTTTGATGCTAATACAAACAATACACCTTATTTTCTTGATACTGCACTTAGAATGGCCATTAAAAGAAACATCACTTCATCTAGTGCGCTGATTTTAGCTGGGGTGGGTTACTTTTCTTCACAGTGGTTGGTACGGGGCTGTCTATTTGCGCTGAACAGAGCTGAAAATACAGAAACATTTTTGTTATTGGTGAGCAGGGCTTGCACACAGCCAAGACTTTTTCTGCTTCTTATACAGCTTTGCTGTATACGTCCTGCTGGCAAGGAGGTTGGGAGTTCTTGGGAGGCTGGGAGGAGACAGAGTCAGGACAGGTGACTGACCAAAGGGATATTCCAGACCATACAGCATCATGTCAGTAAGTAAAGTGTGGGGATGGGGAAAGGAGGAGGGGGGACCTTTGTAGTGATGGAATTTGTCTTCCCAAGTCATCATTCTCTATGGTGAGGCCCCTCTCTCCTGGAGAGGGTTGAACACCTGCCTGCCCACAGGGAGCCCTAAATTAGTTCCTTGTTTTGCTTTGCCTGTGTGCATAGCTTTTACTTTCCCTAGAAAACTGTCTTTATCTCAACCCATGGGTTTTCTGTCTTTTACTCTTCTGGTTCTCTTCCTGATTCTGTTTCTGGGAGAGAGACTGAGCAGCTGTTTGGGGCTCGATGGCTGAACAGAGTTGAACCATGATATCTAGCAAGAAAAATCCACATGGTTTTACCAAGTTTTACTCCTTTGAACCCTGTGCATGTGTCTTTTGAAACACTCTAGCAGGATAAACATCTGCAAAACATCTCCTAACTAACAAAGGATCCACAAACTCCTTTCTTTCAGCTTTCTACAGACTGGCTGCATTTTTAGTCCTTCAATTTGACCAGCCTGTTTTGGTATCATTTCATTGCATTGCTGTGGATCTTCTTGAATTTTTGAATTTAAAGAAGAAAATTCAAAATAATTAAAAATTTTCCTAAAAAACAGTTGATGGATGCAGAAGTTTTGTCTGTAATGGAATACTGACTTTTCACTTGGTTATGTGGAAAGTGAATAAAAGTAGTACCTTTCTTCTAAAATCACTGACAGAAACCTAAAAAGCTTCTTTGTCACACACTGCCTGCTGCGAACAACATAGATAAGAGGCTTCTGGCTCAGTCTTTTACATACAGATTCATGTTTCCATTAAATATCTGTACTTTGAAACAAAATCAAACAGAAAAAGAATCTGCAGCTGTTAGTTCTCATTTTTGAAGAACATGGAAGAATTACATAAAAGTAGTTGATGATGTTATTGGCAAAAACATGAGTTACTTTATTTTTCACCTTTTTTTTTTCTGTTTTGAGACTGAAACAGAATAAGTGTATGCTATATCAGGTTATGTCTAAAAATTGAAATTATTCCATACCTGATAAATCCTTGAATTAAGGTAACACTCAACATTTTCAAATTGTAATTTTAATGTGCTCTTCGGAAAGAGGGCAGTGGTTTTTCTTAACATGACAATTGCAAAGACAAAGTTTGTCACATTGTGCTGAGCATGAAACACAAAGGTAATTTGCTTAATTAAAAAAAAAAAAGCGAAAAAATACAAACAAACAAAAAACCCCAAGAAAATACATTGTTGTAATCTTGGTTAAAAAAAACCCCAACATAAATGCACGATCACTATCTTGAACATTATCTTTAATTTTACCATCTTCAATAACAGAGAAACAGATCATTTTTTCTGCATGTTAGAGAATTTCCAAACTGCATTTAAGATTCTTAGCCACTAAAACAGAGATGATATATACGTATCTTCAATATAATGTTTTAAAAAAAATAAATTTGAAGATGGGGGGGGCGTGGAGTGTTTGTTTCTTTCTTTGTTTGAAATCAAGGGGCTATATTGAACTTGAGCAACTCTTAAGTTTTACTGGAAAACATTGTGAGATCCTATTCTATGAATACTACTCAACTCTGCTTTTTCTCCTTACACAGGGAAACAAAACTGACAATTTTATCCCTCTGTAGATCGCTGTTGTTGAATTTTCTTTTTGTTTAATAGAAGAGATTAATTTAGTTAAATATTATCAAGATATGTGCCTACAATCTTGACAGAAGTTTTTTATTTTTCATATTATTTCAGTGTCTTCCAAGAAGCAAAAAAAATTGTATCATATAATATTTAAGATAATGAATCAAAGGAACTCCCTATTACTGGGGTTTTCCTTACATAGATATAGAGCTAAAACTGACATCGCACCAATTGTGGGTACTTCACTACCTCTGAATTTCTACTCTGGATAACGGCAAGGCTATACAGCTTCTGCTTTCCACATTTCTGCTTCAAAATATCCAATGAGTAGAACTCATAGGAAAAAGGATGTGAAAGAATTTTAATTAATAGCAGTACAACACTCGCACCCTCCAAAATCCAAAGTTTTTAAGTTACAGGATCATTTTTTAATTAACTAAATTAATTCTTATTTTTATCAGAACACAAAAAGCCTAATATTTTAGTATTTTTTTCAGAATAGCTACAATAATGCAAATATTTGTTTCATTGAATTGTTCAATAAATAGCATATCCAGGTTATTTTCATATTTCTGTTTAGATTCAGGGGTGTTTTTAAGATATATATCTGCAAAAAAATTTGTTTGTGAATAATGATCAGCACATGTCTTTTTAGTTGAACACTTTACATTATCACTTCAGCTGAATCAGTGTTCAGTGGGTGTAAACTCCCAATGACTTTACAGTCAAGGTAAACATTATGACAAGTAACTGCATAACAAATCTGCTTAGAGAAGCATGCATGTTTACCATCATATCACAAGAAACAACCTTCTTTTAAGGTGAACTTTTGCCCTTTCCCTAACTCTCTCATGACCTTAAAATGTCATCACTAGAGTGTCCACACTGTGTGTTTAATTTATCACAATGACATCTGGCATAGAGCTTGCTCAAAGCAGTGTCACACGTGGCACAATGAGCTCAATAACAATGTATGTTTTTATGCTTTATTTTCCTTCCCCCTCTCCACCTGTCAGGGAACAAAAAAAAAGTCTTTGGTTGCATTAATTGTACATACACACCTGTATATGTAAACCTATTTTTTTAGGAGCTCCATCTAAAATAGACTGCTTCTATTATTTCTCTTTGACTAGTAACAGTAGTCTGCATGCAGGGGGATATAGGAGGAGAAAAGTATGCAGGAAATCTATGAGAAGAAAAAAAAATCACTATCTCATCCATACATATGTAGGAATAGATTGGTTTCAAAAAAGCACAGACTATGTATCTGTTATATTTTTGTATCCTTATTCTGGGGTGAATTTCTTCACTCAACTACATTCAATGGGTCAACAGGTTAAGTTCTAATGATGATATCATGTGCATGTGATACACATGCAATTGGTACAATTGTGATACACGTACAAGTAGCGTTTTCAGGGAGAAAACCAAGTGCCTCAACACTAAACACAAGCACAGTTTTCATCATCTCTTTCTCCTATTGTCTTCTTCAAATATTTCTATACCTAAAATTTTAACAGAAACTCTTGAATTCATAATGGAAAATTTTAAGCAATAGATATTCAAGTCCAGAATGTTGATTTCTGGAAACATTAATAAGTGAAACAATAAAAAAAAAAATTCTTTTTTTGAAAAATAAAGTTTTGAAACTTCTACAAATAGTTAGAATTTGTTAGTTCTCTGAATTAGCAAATTGCTCTGAAAGATCAGAAAATATCATAATTTAATGGATACTATCAGGTGAAAAATAAAAATTAACAATACCTATTGATTGCTTGAAGTAGGATGTCTTCTATCTCTATATTGTAAAAGTTACTTAATTATTGCCTAAATGGACCTTCTTTCTCCCTCTCTGACGACTTTTTGGGTTGATTTCCACATGAGACTTCTGCAAGATCTTGGACTTTAATCCAGACTGTTTCACTGTTTCCAGACTGAAAATTTTTGAAGTGAAGCTTTGCCCTGATCAGTTTGTCTTGTCCTCTTCCCAGTTCTGGATTGTTTGAGTCCTTCAGAAAGGTGCCTAATTTGCTTCAAGTGCTATATTAATGTTATATAAGTAATACATATTAACTATATAAAAGTAGAGAAATTGTATTCAGGAAAAAGAAGTGGCTCTAACATTACTGTCATATAAAAGCTTATGTCCAGACCTTTGAAATTTCTTGCTTTCCAGAAGAGTCTGGACACTTCCTGTCTCTCTTCTGAGAGTGACACTTTTGATTGTATTGAATTCTGAACCCCATCTGGTAATTTTTAGTGTTAACTCTCCTCTTCCTGCTATCATGTGTTAAAAATTTTAAGACTGATTTCTGTTCCTTTTTTATTTGCACTGCCTAAACCTGCTTGGATGCATTTAGTTTCAGTTTCCATAATATCATGTGCAATGAGTTCCCAATTTAATCAAATTTTATTTTAAAAAAATCTTCCTTAAAAATAAATGAATGCAGCTGAAGATTAATAGCACTTTATTTACTTTTTCCATCCTCCAAGCATTTATGTAGATTTCTATCATAATTCCTTCAGTTATCTTGTTTTTACCCTGAATGGTGTAATGTATTTATTCTCTCATTAGTTTATATAGAAATGACTTTGATCATCCTCTCTCTATTTTTATACAAAGGACAGGGAAGGAACAGAATCACATGGAATATGATAATCAGATATTTAAATTGTATAACTGCATTTTCATTCTGTCTACATTTAATTTGAAATAAAGGACAATGTTTGATTTGCCTTTTCCTAAATACTGGAGCCACTGGAATTAACAAAGTTTATTCCAAATGCTGTCCTGTGTGTTGCTATAGCTACTTGCTTTCTTAGAAATCATAAAATAATGGATAATTTAAATAGGTGCTAAGCACTGTGGTCTGATGTGGAAAACTAACTGGAAACTCTAAAATAAGCTTGAGTATTTAATTGTATTAAAATTTTGTTTCCATCAAAATTGAACAGACAATGCATTCATTGTAGACATTTTTTAATTTATGCACAAATTACCAGACTATAAATAACCTCAACATTCTCTATGTTTTGTGTTGATTATGTTCTTACTTTTCCAGATGTCTTTGCAAAAGCCTGCTAAGTGCTGTTTTAGACACTAACTTGGCCTTTCTCACAGGTCTTTTCTGTATGAATGAATCTAACAGCTATCCCACTAACAAAATGTGCTTGTTGAAGAACTTTGATTCTGTGAGAAGTGCACACCCTTTATTTACCCACTGTGATGTATAGGTGGTTCTCTATCTAACAGGAAGCCTACTTCTCTACCGAACTTCTCAAGTGTATTCTGTTCTGAGATACTCTGATTTTCATTTCTCCAAGAGAAAATACTGGTTTGAAATAGAACAGGATATTTTCAGAAATCTGGCAATATAATGAAATTCTATGATTTCACATAAAATACTGCCACATGCACTTGAAATCTCTTAATTACTATCATCTAAAAGGCTGAAGTTATCCATCAATTAGCAGTAAATGCATCTTTAAAAAAAAAAAAAAAGGAGAGACATATGCAGTTAAAGATTCATGTGATTTAACAAGAACAACACTACCTCAAAATACACTTTTAATTGAAACATCATTGCTTTGGAACAATTACAAAAATTAGGAATTAGTATCAGTCTGATCCAGGTTTCATCTTGGTCCTCTAAAGGGTAGAGGGACAAAAATGGTTTTTTTACGGTTGTACATATCTACTGGTTTTTCTATGACTGCTATACATTCAGAAAAGTAGTACAGCAATTTAACAACCATAAGGGGCACCGGACTATAAGGTGTACCTCCAAGAGCCAGCAAATTTTGCAGCTTTGTAGATCATATAAGGTGCACCAGACTATAAGGTGCACTTTTTCTTTGCAGCGAGGATCCGCCCCCAGCTCCCCCCGCACGGTTGCTGGCCGAGGCCCTGCCTCAACCCGGCAGTCATTGGCTACCGTGCCCACCTGCACCTGGTGGGGCTGGGCTATGCCTACCACCGCTCTGTGCCGCCTCCCCAGGGCCAGGCTATGCCTGCCGCCACTCTGTGCCACCTCCTTGGGGCTGGGTTATGCCTACCAGGGTGCCACGGGCCCCCGGGCCCGCCTGTACCCGGCAGCCGCAGCCCCGCAGCCCCACCTCCACCCGGCAGCCGCGGCCCTGCCGGCTCCCCCCGCGGCCCGCAGCTCGCGCTTCCAGTTTGGCAAATTTCCAAACATTTGCCCATATATAAGGCGCACCAGACTATAAGGCGCACTTCCGGGTTTGGGCAAAAATTTTAGTCAAAAGAGTGCGCCTTATAGTCCTGAAATTACTGTAATTTTGTATATTGTCAAACCACCTTGCAGTTCATCTCAGTGAATAAAAACTAAGCACACAGGCCAAACATTATAATAAAATGTTGGTAAAAACCCTAAACAGATATAAAATAATGTTTCCAATGTTTCCATTTTAACCTAGCAAAAAAATGCATGGTATTTTGGATATTCTATGTCAAACTTTCAGGTGTTATGATCAAAGTAATGCCATCTCTCCACTACCTTAGATAAAAGAAATATGTGGTCTATAAAAGAGAGTGCTCTACCTAAATATATTTATCAGGCTTAGTGTCATAGGAATTTGAAAAATTGCTTTGATTTCCAGACCTCCTTTACTCATAGGATGTCATATTGTGGTTGCACCTATGTTCAGTGATCCAGCTATATCATATACACCTATATCATATCACTTATAGGATTATTCCAAATGTATTTCTGTAGAATACTCATTACTCTTGGCTATTTTAAGACACTGAATAATGAGAGGAATAAAAGATCTGAAGCCATGGTTAAGTTAGATCATTATTAAAAACATTTTAAAAAACCTTGCAATGATCACATTTCAGGATTTAATGATCTGGAAGCTATAAACTGAACATATGGCCTAATTTATTTATTTACCAAGTAATTTACTAAACATAACTTTTTAAGTTAATCTTTATGGGGCTCACATCTCCAGTACTAAACATTTTGTCCAATATATTTTCTGCAATGTTCATTTGAAATTAATAATTTTTCAGCGTGGACTGTTTATTACTGTGTTTTAGGTGTGCACTTAAAATGTGACTATGATCCTACACTTGGGATCTCCCATTGTCATCCTAACACAAGTGGATAATAGAAATAATAATGTCTTTTCCTACATTTTTAATAGAATTGATGCCTGGAGAGGTTACCTGGAACAGAGGCTAGACAGTGTTAAAGGAATATAGTAGGTATTTATTAAAAGGCCTTAAAAGGATATATCTTGGGCAGTACAAGAGCCTGGTTGTGGCTCTACCCAAGAAACTTTATCCAAGGTTAAGAAATTATGTAAAGTTGCTAATATTTTGCTTTCATTTGTCTTTCTTATATTTGAAAGTACAATAAAATCTTCTTTTAACACAACTATCTAATTTTTTAAAAAGATAACATTTACTTACCTATTCTATAATTTTAAAGTTCAGAATTGATACCTCCCTGCAATCTTTTTATTTGTAAATATTTTGAGTACTCATGCAGTACACAGACATGTCTGCAAGAAGATTTGTAAGGTTTTAAGATTTTTAAAGGTTTTAAGAGTTTAAGAACTTTCAGCTTTTCCCTCAAAGACTATGGGAGAAAGCCTGTCCTCAGCTTAATTTACCACAATTTTCCTTTCTTAAAACATGGAGTAATAGCAATTACTCAAAACTGTTCTGAAATTTAGAAGGTTGATGTAATTCCTAAATTTTAGTTTAGCACAAAGTTATACGATAAATATACTTCATCACATTGCTCTGCAGTTTATCATTAGGGAATCACATAAATGTAGACCAGATATAAGATTACAGTTATAAGCAGACATTTTTGTTTGAGTCCGTGTCAGAGACTGAAATAGTTCATGCCCCAAACATTGATATAAAGTTTTTCTCATTGCAGCAAAACTGTATAAAGGAGCCATCAAAGCCCACTGCTCCCTAAAGAATACCTGATTGGAACATTGGACTGAAAGTCAAACTCCTGAGATTAGATAAAGGAAAACCCATTCTTCAATCATCTCAGGCCTTGGGAGAAGTAAACAAGGAATAGAATGCAAGCCAAACCCAGCAGCTGTGCTAAGAAATATTGCTGTGGTGGGGGAGACTGTAGCATAGACCCATTTGCTTGGAGCAAGTTTTCACAGATTTGCTGGGAGCAGGTTTGTACAGATTTCTCCCCCCATCCGAGGCGAGGGGAGGAAGTTTTGGGTGTGTTGTAACCTGGTCAGGGGCAGTGAACCCATTCTCCCTTACACAAATGTCTATGGAACCCCCAACCCCGGGAAGGCCACATCCACAGGACATTCACGTGAGGGGCAGCTGAGGGGGTGCCTTCATCCATAAAAGGCCCCCCAAAGTGCCCCCCAGTCATTCCTGCAGCCTTGGACCACAGGACTGCATGTGATGCAACAAACCTAGATTCTGCTGTATAAGACAACGGCAAGTCCTCGGAAGGGTGCCCGGGTTTTCCTGTCTGGCCTGAACGAGGGTAGCAAATATACTGAGTATATTAACACATTCGGATTCTGTGCTTTTCAGGGGGACCATCACCACCAAGAACACCAGCTGGAGAGGATCAACTGAACATCGGGATCCACAGATGGTGATATTTTCTTCATTCTGTCCCTGTCACCCTCTTTTTGTTCCACGCTCCCACCTATTTTCTTTCTTTTCTTTCTTTTCTTTCCTTTCTTTCTTTCTTTCTTTCTTTCTTTCTTTCTTTCTTTCTTTCTTTCTTTCTTTCTTTCTTTCTTTCTTTCTTTCTTTCTTTCTTTCTTTCTTTCTTTCTTTCTTTCTTTCTTTCTTTCTTTCTTTCTTTCTTTCTTTCTTTCTTTCTTTCTTTCTTTCTTTCTTTCTTTCTTCCTTTCCTTCTTTCTTTTTTTCTTTCTTTCTTTCTTCTTTCCTTTCTTTCTTTCTCTCTTTATTTTTCTTATAATTACTATCAAATAAAATCCGTAGTATTGTCTTCGGCATGTGGGCTTGTTTGCACCTCAATTCAGCTATTAGAGCCATTTCTAATAACTTTAATAACCAGACCGTGACAGTCCACAAATCCATTTTTCATACAACTAAAGCTGAGCCCTGCAGCCCTTAATGAAGCAGAGGTCTTGGTCATAATCATACTATGTCATGTAAGTTGGCTACTGAAGGTGTTCTAAGATTACAGGAATGTTCTACACAAAAAAAATAAAATATTTCTCTTGTACTTTCCAGGGCTACAAAAATCTGTAGCATTCTAAGATACTTGTAATAATATGGTAAATCTATGATCATATGCAAAACTAAAGAAAAACGTCATATGCAATGATAACTCATAATTTTTAAAAAATATTTTATAGTCAGATTAGTATTTAGGAAAAAAAATACAAAACTATTACGAATGGAATAGAAAGATGTATCGTTTCACATTTTTGTGGGGTATTTTAAAAAAAACAAGCACAGAAACAAAATCAGGGTCATGTGTTTGGGATCATAAAATACAAGCAGAAACAAAAATCATCAATATTAGTTATAAGCATTCAAGCCATTAAGGATAGGTGTCAACACATTATTAGCAACAGTCTAATATATGCATAAACAAAAATTCACTAAGCATAAGCAGTAAAATTTCCTTTTTAAAAATGGGAGAGATACAGTGGAGTGACACTTTAAGAAGTGTGTGGGTGCCTAAGCACCATGTATTTTTTATAAAGACTTAAAAATATCTTGATACCTAAATTCCATTAGCTGTATAGTGATGGAGAAGAATAAATCATTGTCAGAACTTCTGTGCCATAATGGTCTGGAAGAATTCTTAAACATAGACAAATGAAAAATGCGCACATGTAAGAGAATAAAAATAAATTTCAGAATTATGACTTCCTTTTCTGTTTCACTTTTGTTCCCTGTAAATTAGGTTTTTTGTTTCATTTTCTAATGTAGGTAATGCTGTGTGTTATTCAACAGAATTAAACACATCTGATTAACACAATCCAGTGTGAAAAAGGATTGCAAAATTGCAGTACAGATTCCAGAAGCAGAAATTCAAGCAACACAGCTACACTGAAGGAAAACTCCTTATAAATTTGAACACTAAATTAATGTGATTTTAAAACTAAACACAAACCTGAACATAAATCATGGAGTCAATTAAAGCATATATTAACTGACTTAGCTGCAGAATCATAATTGCAGGTGTGGTTCTCAACATGATTTCTGTATGAATAGCAATTTTCAAGTATTTTTCAATGGTCTGCATAGTACACATAATTTTTAGCAAAAAACCCCACAACTTTCTGAGTTTTCTTTACAAAAAAAGAGACTGTATAATTTCTATATATGAATATCTAAATCAGTTAATTTGGTATATTCAATCTATAGCATTTAGTAACTATGTTTCAGCCCAGTTCAGCTTTTCCTTTTTGATTTTCCCTAGCAGTATTAAGCAAAATCTTTCTTTCAGCTCAATATATTTGTTTCTATATTAAAAGACCTAACTGTTTTGAAATAAGTAGAAAAGAAATACCAAGTCAACAATGTGGTCTGAAATGCATGAATGATGAAAGGAAAAGGTTCCACTCCAACAGTGACATCTCCCAGTAGTCTGCATGAAAAACTAGTACAAATACAGGGAAAGATTAACTCAGCCCGTATCTTGTAGATGAATTCTGCCATTATTCAATTTAATTATAGTTCAATATTAAACACACAACAATAAGTAAAAATATCTTAAATGTTTTTATTTTGCAAAACACATTGAAACTTTGAAGACATATAGTTCCCAAAGAAAAAAGTCACTAAATTATGATTAATTTTTGTGTGTATGTTTGCTTTCAGAAACAAATATTTTGTAGACAGTTCCCCCACATGAGAAGATAAGAAATTTTGCTGCTCTCCGTGCCATAGAATGGAAAGACAAAGATGGAGTGGCAGAAAGAAACAGCAACGCTCTCACCATTCTTTGGCCTCTAGACCTATGGCTTGTTTTCAACTTTCTTCTCTCTCAGGCATTAAAAACAGTCACAACTGTCTTTATTTTAAGACATTCAGAGTTCTGAATTTCAAAACCTCAAGCCACCTTATTTAGATTCAATTAAGTGTTTGATTGCAAACATCCAAACTAGATTAAAGAATCAATAAAACTGACATCATCTATCTTGTATCCAATATATCAAACTTTTTTCAATTTTTATTTCACAAAGGTTTGGAGAGGATAGATTTGTCAAAAATAGAACACGTTTAGCGGATATTAATTAAAGAATATTCTTCCTCAAGTTAAAACAATGAAATTAAAACTGGAAATGTTACACATAAAAGCTATGCCAGGTTAAAATCAAGATTCTGGATTTATGTACAATTTTGCTCCCATTGAAAGTGATTCAGTTTAAATTTATTCCTTGTGTTCTTTAACATACACTTTAAAACTGAAAAATTAAACTTTGAAACACTCAGTTCTTGCAAAAGTAACTATGTGTAATGCCTACCGGCCTTGATTTCCCTGAATATCTCAAGAATATTTTTCCTAGAAATGATTCCTATGTGTCTCTCTTACAGTACATACAAATCATATGAGGTTTTCACACCAGTACAACCACTATAAGGTACTTCAAAATATGCCAAATGATTCACCATTTCCCCCCACCTCTGTACTTACCCTGGCACTTTTGACTGCATTATCTAATTCATATATATACATATGTATACATACATATATATATATATATACCAATATATATCTATATAATAGAAATACTGTCATTCAAATTGCTTTCCAGATGGCCTAGGTATCAGATTGCAAGTTGAAACACAAGATTTACATAGAAGTCAGTTTTCAAAATCCAGCTACTTTCCAATTCAGACACTAGGATCTGTTTTAGGAGCAGTTTTTAGATGGATATAAGTAGAAATACAGAATTTGTGTTGATACTATCCATATTATAAGAGAAAGGACTAATAGCAAATCAAATTAGCCTAGAAATTATTGCAAACTGGTTTTCAAGACACATCAATTTGTTAGCAATAAAATTTTTCAGAAGATATTTTATACGTTTCCTGGTCATTAACAAGATATTAACTCAACGATATTGCATTTACTTCTAGACTGGCAAATGTCAAAACAAATTACAGATGCTTTGTAATCCTAAAGAAGCACTATACAAAATTATTTTATCAATTTAAGGAACAAAGAAACTGTCAAAGAGGTTGAAAATAACGTTCCTATGTCAACTATTAGTCCATTCTCCATAACAAGAAACAAGAACCATCTCAGATAAGTTTCCATCATGTAAATTACACATTCAACACAATGCTGCACTGTCAAAGAAGAAAGGCCCGTTCTGACAGTATTTTTTATAACAAACATCCTGGAACCAATAATTTTCCTCTTTAGCTGTCTTTCAGACATGAAGAGCAGACCCAAATGCAAAGTTCAGCTTCTACAGACTTTAGCAGTCTTTGATTGCTGATGCACGCACTCTGCTCATTATAAATTAAAAAAGGGAGGCAGATTTCTACCTGAAGAAGCATGTCTGTCAAATGTGTGGTTAGCATGGTGTTTTTCATAAAATTCTGTTATGGATGGCTAACATGCTGATTAATGGATTTTAAGAACAAGTTTGCAGTTTTGAAGGATAAGTACTTTTTCCGATTTAGCATTCAAAAAATTGTAAAGATTTTTCATCCCACAAATACATGCACATTCATTTAGAGTTGGTATATTAATATATTAATAAATGACAACTGCTACAGAAGGTAGTCTAGCATTAAATTAAATAAATTTCATGACCCACTCACTCAAAATGTATTATCTTTTATCTATATTATGCATGTAAATATAAAGGCACATAAATGACAATCTTAAAGTCTCATGCAAAACCAAAAGCCTATTTGTCTGATCAGTTAAAATAACCTTGAATTATTTAAAGAAACTCACTGTTTGATAACATTAAAGTATTAGGTAATTATTCTATCAGTTAAATTAAAAATTTAAAAATCCAAAAACCAGCAAAGACTGCTCAACTATCCATTTGAAATTATCAGAAAAGGATACTTTATTGCAGGTTATAGGGCCAATAACAGAAAACAAATCTCGATGGGAATTTTTACAACGTTCCTTGCCCTAAGGAAATAATAATTGTGTACTCCAAGCTTTAATTTTTTTTTTAATTGTTTTTTTTTTCCCACAGGTTTTAAATAAGATTCTACAACCTGCTCAATATATACTCATTATTAAAGTTATTTTTATGGTCCAATAGAAATCTTACATGTACAGTAATTTCATTATTATAAACCGCACCATTTTGACTAAAATTTTGGTCCGAACCCGGAAATGCGGCTTATAATCAGGTGCAGCTTATACATGGACAAAGAATGAAAAGTTGCTGTTTTAGTTTGGAGGACAGATGTCTGCTGAGAAAGGCAGGAGTTTCTCTTTGAAATGGATAATGCAAACCTCCTCCCTCCAAATTATTATAAATTTTGAAATCAAGGGGCTTTCAGGCAAAGATATGGGAATTAGGAATAACAGTTCTTTTCTAGGGAAATTAAAATAGAAATACAGTACCACAAAGAAACAAACTCCAAACCCTGACAAAGTCAGAGTACAACCTGACACCCTGTCAGGCAGGGTGTTGGCAGCAGTCCCATTAAATGGTGGCTGCATCCTCCTGCAGCGACAGATGTGGCTCAGTTGGAGCAGTGCTCCTGTAGAAAGTGCAGTTTCCCTCTGGAGGTCCAGTGGTGATGTGGAGAAATCCGGTTTTCCCCTGGAGTCCAGTGGAGAAAGGGGCTCCCTTAGTGTCCCAAAACCTCTGTTTTTATCTTGGTAAGAAATGTTGGACTCTTCCCCCTGCTGGAGCATCTCCCAATGGGATGAAGTAATTTTATCAGTCACACAGTGGGACTCAATGGGCCATTAGCAGAAAATGACTCATGGAGGAAGGATGGGTTGTAAAAAGATAAAGAACAATGCCCCACCTGGTTTCAATGGATGGCTCATTAGTAAGATACTTCCCACGGAGATAAGGATCACTGCCCCCACCTCAACAGATGGTGATAGAACAGATACCTTTTATCACACTCTGTATTGTAACCCAAGACAGTTGCTGACGTGTGGTTTATAATCCAGTGTGGCTTATATATGGACAAAGAACGAAAAGTTGCCAACACCCGGAAGTGGGTCTTATAATCAGGTGTGGCTTATAATCGGGAAATTACTGTATTCTTATTACATCTTTTAGCCACTGGGAACTGAAAAAAGCAGATTATTCTTTCTGACGCAGGCTACCTGTTTTTGGAAAGTATTATCAATTCCTAACCAGCCCTTCTCTTAGACAACATATCTCCAGGTGTTTCAATCTGTTCTCGTTAATTAAATTTTCCAGAATTTTCTGGATTTCTAGTCTTCTTCATGTGTTTCTCTAGGTTTTGCACAGATCTCACTCCTTTCCTAAAGGTCAGTTTCCAGAGTTTATGCTGGGACTTCATCTATGAAGACAGTTATTCCTCACCATGTATTTCTAGAATTCTTTATTGATAAATGTAATTTTTAAATGTATATGGGCTAAATTCAAGATTTGTTACTCTATTCATAGACACATAAAACATGTAAGAATGTATTTTTCTTTTAATTTTTAGTTAACCTACGGCAACTTCACAGCAAATGTCCCTTTATATCTCTTTTAGTAGTAAGCTGATAATAGTTATTCTTTTAGTAAGGTTACCTGAATAGATTATAATTTTTCTAGTGAAACTTTCACTTAGACCTCCATGCATCCCAAACTACCTTGTGGAAACATCATACAAAACAATGACAAAAGTCTTAGGTAATTATGCTGACATATATATTTTCTTCCTCTGTAAGTTTTGTTAGCCTGCTCTAGAAGGAAATGAAATTGTTTCTATATGGCATGACTAGAAAAAATTCAAGTTGGCTATTTCTCTTTTACCTTTTTCCTCCATACGTGCAAATACAATTTATTTTGTTATCTGTCCCCAGGTTTTTCTGAAAACTGAAGTTATTGTTGCATGTCTGTAATTCTTCAGCTGCTTCTTCTGAAAGCCTGAAAATATATTCAACATTTTTCAGTCTTCTGGAACCTGGTCTGTTCTCTGCATGTTCCCAAAGATAAGTGTTAATGAATGCATAAATATGTCAAAAATTTAAAAAAGCCAATTTATTTCAATGAGTCTTCAACTGTTCCCTACCCACTGCACCCTGAATTCTTATTCATGCTAATCTCATACAGTCACCCTTGTAGTGGACTTTTAGGAGGAGAAAGATACTGAAAAATTGTGCTTTCTTATCTATATTTGTTAACAGTGTGTTGATTAATTCAAGAATTAATATTCTATTTAGCTTTTCTCCTCCTACCAATGCATCTACAGGAATAATTTAATTGGTCTTAAATTATTATAAAGTTTTTAAACTGGGTTTATCTTATACCTAGTGTTGATTTACCAAATCCTTCAAATGAAAGCCTGAAAACTTTGAGTAACTAACAATAGAAAATATTTAAATCATTTTGGTAAGAAATCATTGATTATCATGAGAGTATTTCAAGACTGAGGAGAAAGGAGTAGGTCAATTGTTTTTCTTCAATTTTGATGATGTCTGTGCTTCAGACACTTCAAATAAGCCTGTTGAGGAATCATAGCAGAGTGAATCTGAAAGAGCTTGGAAAGAAATACTTTCAAGAATCTGCTGCTCACAGCTGGAGATCAATTTCTTCTTGCCCGCTCTTCCTAAACTGAAAATCAGCTCTTCTTACTACTGGGAACATCTCAGTACCTTTTATTGCTTTGAAGTAGGAACAAAGTCTTTGGGAATGCAGAATAGCAAGCCTGTATATTTAATACAATATTGCTATTTACTATGTGGCCACAGATAATTGGCCAGGACAACAAATAATACGTTAAACTCTTCCATTAATTGAGAAAATTTACAATCTGAAAATATTAGCCAATATAACAAAACACACATAAATTGACAAAGAATTTACTTTCCTGAAAGAGCTGTAGTAGCTGAAATTTCCTGACAGCTATACAGTTTATTACAATAATAAAATCAAATTATGTTCTTTTCTATTTTTTCCCTGGAAAAATACAACCTAAAATCATAATGGAAGGTAATTTGAATAATATTACTCAATGTTCTTTTTCTCAATAGTTATGTATTTTATTAATAACGTAAATTAAGAAATTGTTTATTTCCATTCTGAGAAAAGTATGCAGTCACAGTAATGGTTTTATTAATTAGATGTGATTTAAAAAAAACCACAAGCAAACATTTAAACAAGTATTTCTTTCATGTCTTTTCTGGGACTACTGTACTGTATTTACTGACTATATAGAAAATGAGGCAATCAGGTTTTAGTTACACAGAAATATGTTAAAGAATTATAGCAATTTATTTTTCTTGTACTATTATATAGAAAAAGTGACTTTTCCCCTGTGTAGTCGTTTTAAAAACTACTATATTTTGGAGTAAATATATTTAATTATTTCCTAGGATTTTAATCCTATCCTAATACAATTGCAGATAAAATTCTTTAAATATCCTAGGTAGAAGTTAGAATGCATAATCTTCTGTGTATCTGCACTTTTTTTTTTTGGTCGTGCACAAAATTATTTTTACTGAACTCTCACACATTGATTATTGAAATGCACAAAAAAAATCAGCTGACTATTTCTAAGAACTTTAATAATAATGTGTGTAAAGAGATGGACAAGACAAATGATGGCATAAAAAACTTGAGGCTTCAGCAATGTATCTTCAATGTGGTGGACAAAGGTAATAAAACCATATGCTCATACAAATTAATCATAATATAGATAGCATTCAAACTGGAATGCAAAGATACAGGTTGAATGACAGCTTTTGGCACTAGCTCAATATAAACGTAACAATTTTTCAGTTGAAAACATCATAATTTAACAGTATGTAAGGCATGGTAATAGTTTAACATTTACAGAAGGAAATAGCAACATGAAAGGAAAAATCCTCCACATGATTTTTTATTCATATGTTAATTGATGTGTCAAACATTTCTTATCAAAGGAAAGGCAAGGATTAGTTAGTGTTTGTAAATCTGCTTAGAATCAATTCGCCCATCATTCAAAACTGTCAGGTACTACTGTCCTTGCAAATTTATTTACATTCAGTTTTTTCTTCCTAAGTTAAAAATATTTTTAATATTTTGATAAACCAGGGGGATATTTTCTATCAGTTTGCATTCTTATTGCTACATTACTTAACTAGGCTTTAAAATATGCATGTAAATGGTTTTAAAAGGACTGTTTCTTCCCTGGACCTTTAAAATTTATTTGGAAATACTGGAGTATAATTTTTTTGACACTTCAGTATATAGTTTTAAAAATATTTCAGTTGGAAAATTATTATGAAAATCCCATTAATATCAGTTTTAGACATGATCATATCTTTTAATTAAATCACATTGAAAAGGCTGATCTCAACTTAGTTAACTATGAGGTACAACTGAAGAAGTTGATCAAGCAGAAGATCAAAGAAAGCAAGAAATTGAACTTGCTGTTAAATGACTTAAAAGCTGTTTTCATTAAAGAATAATACCTAATAATCAATTTAATTGTGTTAGAGTCAGTACCCTGCTGATAATAAAGCTGGGTTATATAGTTAACATGTTCTCTGTAAGTTGTATTTGCATTTGATTAATTTTATGAAGTTATGGACACAGATTTGCACTACAGACATTTGTGGTATAAAGCTACTCTTGATTTTAAATTTATGCCCAGAAAAATCTCTCATTTAAGAATTAAAATAAGGTGGAAGACAAAAAGCAAATAAAACCCAAAAGGCTTCCAACTTATGAAGTGCATTATCCAGAAGCAGAATTCCACTAACTTTAACCAGACTTTTCCTAGTATTAACTTAATTTCTATAGTCATCCATTTTCTTTGAAGAAACAAAACCAAGGTTTATACGGAAGACTGAAATTCATTTTAAAAGTATAATTTTTGCACAGGTATTGACTATGAATATTTTCCATACCAAATTGTTGTTGAAATGTAAGCTCTGTTCTGTTTTATTTAGATTTTGTTTCAAAAGTATTTTAAGACTTCTCTAAGGTGAAACTTTATTAAAAGTTTATTTTTTTTTAAACTGGCAACACACCTGGGGAAAAAAAGCGTTTTGGTTCACAGCAGAATGGTATATGTAATCCCTTTTTATTCTTTCATGTCTTCTTATCTTTTATCAGGAGAAAAGGACAAAGGATATTTTATTCTTTACATTTAGGATTCCACTCTGTAAAGAGGTGAGGGATTTTGAGAGTGTCTCCATGTTTTCCAGGTTGAATGTGACTACGTCTCAGTGTGACAGCCTGATTATATGTTCATGGAAACAAATGACTTGTGATAAGAACAGGGACCTTGCAACCATCTAAAATATATAAGCACCAGTCATTCCTCTCAAGCCAATTATTGATCACCTTGAAGTAGAATAGACACAGTTGCAGCTGCTTCACTGAGTCACGTCATAATGGAATTTCTCCACCTGGCCCATAAGGGTAAATTAAGATGACCTCCTCTTTAAGGACAAATGTGAAAACACTGATGACTGACGTATTGTACCCATTTTAATTATTTCTATAGAATTCAAGGGTCCTCATTCAGGTGGCTGACATATGGGGACATTCATATCCTCTGTGACTTCTTTTCCAGATGGGGCAAGTGGGAAAGGAAATACTGCAGTTCTAACATCATGCTGGATATTTCTTCAGTTGAGTGCTTCAAGTGATAAATGCTATTCGGACTGACTGAAGTTATCATGTTTGCTGTATTCATTTCCAGGACTTTTGACTGTTCTATCATCTGACTGCACCAGAGTAATCACAAATGTGTCCACATGTGACGTAATGGGGTATCCTAGACTCATTGCAAAGAATCCCCTCAAGTTTTGAAAATCAAGTCATCCTTTCTACTCACTTGTTTAGAATCTATCATGTGCCTGTAAGCATTTTCTGTCTGACTGTGAAACATGTAGGATAAGTTTAAAGAATTACAATAAATATGCATTGACAATATGCAGGCCTTCTACATATTAGAGGTACAAGGAAGACTTACATGAATATTAATCTTACTGCTTTGCATGATATCCAAGAAAATCTTTCAACATAAGGTAAAAAATAAGTGGGTTTTTATATAAGTAAGTGTAGTGGACTCCCTTCGTGTCTTTTGGAGGGTTTTTTTAAACATTATTTTAGTGTAAAGGTATCTAAAATTGGATATAACTTCATCAAATATAACTAGGAATTTCAGCAAGAGTGAATGAATTTATGAGCATCTTTTTTCAATATCTAACGGATTATATGCAAATCTTTCTTGAAAGTTTGCTTCCTTCTGAACTCAAGAGCACAGGCATTGACTAGTGCTGGAGAGACATTAGAATGAGGAAAAAGTTTAACACCTATTTTGAATTAATTATTTACCTGTCAAATTCTGATAACAGATGAAAATTGAATGGCATGCAATAAATCTTACATTTCTTAACTTAGGTTACTTCTTTAATTTCGAAAGAGTTAATTTATTATCAAAGAATGAATTAATAATCTGTCATATTGCTATCAATTTTATGCAGTCTTTCAACATCACACTTCCTATTTCCTTAGCTTTGTTTCATATGATATTGTGAATCCTCCTAAAATATCTACTAGACTGGAAATTTCCATTTTAGGAAACTACTGTGTCTTCATAACCCCTATAAAAATTGTACTGTGTAATGTTGATTGCCATGAAAATAATTTACTTTTTTAACTTTTCAACTAGTTTATTTCCCAGATCTACTTGGCTTTTGCCTCTTCTCATTCTGTATTGACCACTAAAATATAATTGATCTTCTGCCTCCAAATTCCCGCTGTTTGATGAGCTCTGTTACAATTCAACATAATCTATTTCTCATTGATGTTGAAAAACATAATAAGGTCACAGCAGGGAAGATTTAGCTTCATTAAAACATTATTATTATAAAAAATAAAATGATCTGAAGTAAATTGGTTCTGTCCTTGTGGTACACTTTGCATATATCCACATTAATCTGAGCACATAAAGCAGCAATAAATTTGCTAGTCCTAGTATATTACAAATTATTCTCCTTATCTTTCATTTCCCTATGGGAGCCCGTAGTGTCAGATGAACTTTCCAGGTGATAGCTACCTTTGTTGGATAAAAAGATAGGAAACCTCTTGGAAGAAGCAGAAAATGCATTCAATAGAAATGTTTGTTTCTGTCTCTAAATTGTTTTTATTTTGCCTGTGTCTGACTAATGTACATGACAGGATTATTTAAAAGAAATCAACAAACAGGGAAATTAATTTAAATTTTGACCCTCTCAGACTTTCATTTACCATCAAAACCCATAAGAAAAGGACTGAGCACAGGATTGAAGATAGAGAGTCAGAGGTTGTTCTATTAATCTAGTTTAACTGATACTAAAATCTGACAGAACAAATTACAAGTTGCAGCCAGAAAGCCTTATCAATTCATTACTACTTTCAAGGTTCTCCCTTCTCTTTCTCTTTGCCTTCAGCTGCTGGCAAAGGATAGGCTTTTGCAGTTAAATTTTTCAGTTTATTTTTGACTGCTTTTAATTAAATTTGATGGCCTACTTCTGCACCAGGGCAGTTATTGGAATTGCACAGCATTTTGCTGTTATAATGATGGCTCCCTTGATGTCTGTTCATTATTAACTGCTTTTCAAAATGCTTCTCTCAACTCTCATTTTATAAATATTTAAATAACTGTGAATTTCTATAACATAAATATCTGGGCTTTAGCGATAGGAATTCTATTGCCTGTTTAATATGCTTTACATAGTAATATGATTTTTAAATAAAGTTATACATTATTATGTTAATTGGGAAAGTGTTGTCCATAAATCATCTTACTTATAAGTGTCAGCAGAAATTGTAGTCATATTTCAAAGCAGCAGTAATCAATGAATTAGTCAGTAGTTTGTGAACTATTGCTTATGTGACTATAATTTTCACACATTTTAATTATTTAGAGCAACAGAAAAATAAGCAAATAATATTAAAAAAAACAGAGCAGTTATTTTTGCACTACAAATGATGCTAAAAGCTTGAGATTAGCTTCAATGTCTTCTGAAACAGATTTCTTTTTTAGTACAAATTTACCAGGAAAAAAGGGTAGAGCAAAGAAAAGGAAAGTTATTTTCATTACCATAACTTTGAATAACGTGAAACAAAAGACTGCTTACAGCTACAGCCCTTAAAATGCTGCAACAGGTAGGACTTCATTCTTAAAACATAGTACTTCTTTTTATTGCTTAATGGGTCAGCTACTTGTCCCATCTTCCATGGGCAGGGAGCCTTTAAGAAATGAACCACCCTTCCAAATATTAAAGACAAGATTTTGCACATTCTTTCTGAGCTGACAAGTTCTTTGTTCTGAAAAAAGTTACACTGTCCTGCATATTGTCAGTGAAAATTCTCTCTCAGGAGGGATGCTTTCATTATAAGTAATATGGACAAAATGTGGCACAGAGCTACTCAGTAATGAGTAAATTTTCCCCATGTAATACAAAATGGAAAAGGAGTAGCCTTGTAGTTCTAGCAGCTTAAAATTATTTCAGAATACATATTTTCTAGAAAACAGAACATTTAAATTATAAACTGTCTATCTCTTTGAGGAAAGGCCTATCTTCCTATTTTTCATTTTTTCTCATTATTTTTTGTATAATTTTTAATTTTTTTTCCCTGTTTTCTTTCATATAGGCTCAAATTTATACTGCCTTCAGTTTTAGAGATTACCTGCTGCTGCTAGCTCCTCGTCTATTGTTTTCACACATTTAAAAGAGTGTTTGAGGGATTTTTTTTTACCTTTGTGTAAACAAAACTGTAGTCATACATAAGAGGTAGAAATTCTTATTATTTACAACTATGCTTTACATAATCAAACTATATATGTAGGCTGACCTTCTACAGTAATTTTGATGGAGCTTTTCTGTACAAATACACTTTAAAATAATTTTAAATACCACAACAATGGTAAATTCAAAGTGCACTTAACTCCCCTACAGACATTCTGAAATCAAACGGTTAAAATTGATTTGTTACTTAATGTAAATACACTGGATGCATTTGCATGACAACTGAATCTAAAAGTCGCAGAAATTCTCCTGCATGACAGTTGAAAATGGTAGTAATATAGGTAAAATACTGCAAGTGGAGTGAAGAAGCTACTTTTCCATGAACATAACAAAACCAGGCGTATCCATATTTGGTTTAATAGTGACAGCTATGATCAATCTGCCCTTTAAGATTTTGTCCAGTTTAATAATCTCTACATACTTCCAACATTCTTTACATTCTACATTCAAAACTGGAATAATTTTCAAATGAGTCAATTGTCCTCTGTGTTTTACCCTTTCCTAAATCTTGATATTTCCTGACGTATTAGGAGCAAAAGATGTGACACACGTAACTTACTCATGTTTTAGAATTTCTTATTTTCAATAATGTTAATATAGTCCCTTCAATTTGTCAGCAGGTGGTATCCCATCTGTCATACACAAATCCTCCAGAAGTGTGATACTACTGCTATAAATCTGTCTATCATGATCCAGCTGTCCATTAGGCCAGGAAGAATGCCAGTGTTCATCCCCACTGATTCTCCTGGCCTCTACAAGGACTACCTTAAACACTTCAAAGGAAATACAAGATGAAGAATTTCCAGTTCATTAGTTATATCTTGCTAGGACAGCACCTCTTCTACGTTTAGCCATATTTAATGGAAGCATAATTTTTTCCAGGTGTTCTCTACTAAAAAAGGAAATTGGATTTAAAGTAACAATTACATAAAATCAGAAAATCTTCTGAATTATTCTATCAATTATTTTGTGTGAACATCTGCTATTTTTCCAGCTAACAGTGTACAACCTTTCTGGTCAGACAGGAGGCAGACATACACTAGTCGTAATTTTTACAGTTGTAAAAGCACATAGAGTCTAAGCTGAATTCACATGTATGATAGTTCCAGGCCATGTGTCGTTTGCAGCCCTAAGGAGCAGAGGAGAGTAGCTGGAGTGAAAAGAGGAAAAATTGTGATTTCAGTCTGAAGAGTTGGTTATAGACAGTGAAGCCAAAAATATGTGACAGGAGATGTAATCTATGAATCTATTATGTAACCATCACTCCCCAGCCTTCTCTTTGCTGAATGTGAGCATCCACATTTGGCATTCTAAGTTAATGACTGTGTATCTGTCTAAGAACTATTGCGGTCCACTGCAAACTAAAAGTTCAGTTTGCATGTGCTCTTTCAGTGATGATACAGTAAGTTAACTCTGAAGTGATCTGCCCTAAAAAGACTGAATTTCGTGGAAAAACCTGAAACACACCAGATCTGGAACACATTCCACACAGATTTCAGAAGGGACCTCTAAAGACAAGATGAAAAAAAAGAAACAGATGCATTAGCTGCCCTCTTGGAAAATTGCTGAATTTTTCACAACCTCAATAAAAATGTTGAGATGGAGAGATCAGGTGTTATATTTACTGCTAATATGCTTTGAAGCTTAAAGTTTTAAACATGATTTTTGCTGTAATAAGCAGTGATGTGTTTGTGTGTTGTAGGTTGCTTGACAATCTGACTGGCACTATTGGAATGCTAATGATTTACAGAGAACAGTAAGCTAGATTTAAACTGCTTTAAAAAAAAAAAAAAGTCACACATCCTCAAACTACAATGATTTTTGAGTTTCAGAAGGACCACAGATAAAATCCAGAGGGGTTTGTTCTTTTAAAATATCTGCTTGTATGTTTGGTTTACTATGTTAACAATTAATTGTTTCCTACGAGTTACTGCAAATATTTCTGAGTGTAGGAACTAGACTTTTCTTTAGAAATAATTCAGTCAGCAGCTATACCATTGACATATTCACATATGAAAATAAAAATCAATATCAGAAATGAAAGAAATAAGAAACCTAATAGCTTTCAGAGGAGGTTACTTTTAGATGCCATTATCTATTTATTTTAGAGTTTAAGTCAAAAGGAGATGGAGGAATATGAGATATAGAGACAGGAATGTTTCCTCTTATTTTATGTACTAGAAAATCCAAAGCATTTTGCTGCAATTAGTATGTATTTTATTCCAACATATTTAGATGGAAACAACACAATTTTTATGACTGCACCTACATTGATAGGAAATAAACTAGCAGCTCTTTCTGTTTAAACGTTTACTTCTGAATTTGAGTAAAGCACTTTACACAAAAAAGCTACAAATGAGAATATGTAAAATATAATACCTAATAAAAAACAGAGATTTTTCAGATATAAGGGAAGGTGTCACTTCCTTTCATAGCGAATGTGACTATGTCAGCAAAGTAAAACATTTGAAAATGCTTTAAAGGAGTGGATTTTCCTATTTGTGTCAGTTTTGACTTTTTGAAATCTCGTGTATAAGCAATTAAAGTAAGAGACAGTGCTTATTTAATGAGTAGCTAAAATTTTATGATAGATTATTTTTTACCAAGTCCTGTTCTGCAGCATTCACAAATCAGATAGATAACTCTGGCAGCATTGAGTAGACTATTTCTTTCTCATATCAGTGTTTAGTACTAGGACAAATACTCACAGTCTGAACAATGCTCATTGCAGTAAATAAAAGCTTCACTAGTGCCAGTAGAAGACCTAGAAGACCACAGGTATTATGCTCATTTTACAAACTTTCATAAATTAAGCTTATCAGTCTCACTTTGTATGAAACAGCCTGTAGCTGCCCGAAGTTGTGTTTAACTTATTTAGATATAAAATTTTCTCTTGACCCACCTATCTCTGATTTGTTTCTGTTGGAGGTTTTGGTTTGTTGAGTTTTTTTTTTTTTTATGGTTTTTGGCTGGTTGATTGCATTGGGATTTTTTTTTTCTTTATATGTGTCTCTGGAAAGGGGTTGTTTGGTTTCTAGTTTTTTGGTGTATAACCATACTTTTAAATAGACTTTAATAACAAATATCTAATGTCTGTATGTAACATCTGGTTTTCATAATGATTTGGTCAAGAGGGTTTGCTGGCTTTGGAAATGGGGTGCATAATGGAGTGTAGAGAAACAAAGAGAGTAAATGACAAGAAAAGTGGTTCAGCTGGTACTGAAGACTCTATAGTTATAAAGAATTCATCAGGCTTTGGATAAACAGAGTTTGATTTTTAGGGGGCACCTTAAGAACCCAGACATTTTTGGGAAGGAGGATACAGCAGCTCACATGAAATCCAGCAAGTTCCTGAAACGGGTAAAGGTCTGTTTCCTCGCACAAATACTAGAAAAAGAATGAGGCACAGCTGGACTTGTTGCTCACAAACCAAGAAAACCAGCTATGCAATTGTCTTTGTTAGTCATAGCCTTAGCTGCAGTGATCACAATATTGTGAAGCTTGGGATCGTGTGGAGCACACAAGATTGGTACTAAGAAAAACATTTTAAAAGCGCAAATTTTAACATCCTCAGAACACAGCTGAGAGGTATTCTGTGGAAGCCTCCCTGGAGGAAAAAGGAGCTGGCAAATGCTGAGAGTTTTTCAAGAATGCACTTCGGGAAGCAAAAACCAGTTAATCTCCTTTAAAGATAAGGGAAGTAAGCAGAGAAAGAGATCCCCTTGGCTTAACTAAAAGTTTTTGTGTCTGATCAGAACCAAAAGAGAAGCTTACCAAAATTATCAAAACAGGTGAAGACACATTGAGAAACACACAAGCATTTCCAGGATGTGCAGAGATGCAGCTACAAAACTGAAAATTCGGCTAAAACTGGTAATGACCAGAGATGTCAAAAACTCAAAGAAACTGTTTGATGACAAGCAGAAACAGAAGAAAAATACCATTAGACAGGAGAGGTAAATCAGTCACCAAAGATGCTGAAAAGGGAGAGGTTCCCAACATTTCATTCAATTCTGTCTGCGCCAGCACTGCCAAATCCTGGGAGCAAAAGTCCAGGTTGAAATAAACACAAATCCACCTGCACTGGAGGAAGAGGTGGTGAGTAAATTTTACAGCAAGTTCACGCCTGCAAAATGATGGGCCCTGAAAACATCTACCCAGGAAAATTTTAAGAATAACTACAAAGAAGTTGGACATTCTATTTTTATAAGGAGTCATTTGGAAAGGATGAGGGGTAATGGATGAAAGTTACTTCTAGGGACAATCAGATTATATGTAAGAGGAAAGATTTTTTTAAAACAATCAGATTTCTGAATAATCTCTCCAGGGAAATGGTAGATTCCACAGTGTTGGACATTTAAAATTCAGATGGACAGGATGCTACTAGATCTTGTTTAGACCATGATTTTGACAAGAAAGTTTGGACCAGATGATCTTTGAGATCCCCTTCTTATCTGATGTTTTATAATTCTATGGTGATTATGGAGACATATCCTCTAATAACATATCTTTTGTTTATTCTTTAGAGCAGAACAGAAGCATATAGAATACATTAGTTGGAAGGGATCTACAAACATGTACTCCAACTGCTCAGCTGTTGTAACCCAATACCCTAATGCTTTAGGAATGGTATGTCCCTTTAACCCTGTAACCCCTACAAGACCAATGGACTGACCCCTGCGATGGGATTGGCCTGAAGCCAAGGCTGACCCCTCCCCTTTCCTGACCCATAGAAAACCCTGAGCCCACGTGGACTCGCTCTCTTTATCCCCATCTCTCGCTCTGACCACATGGAAGCCTAAGAATAAAGCAGAATACCAACCCTGGGATAAGAGCCTCTATATCTCTCCTGTTCTACATGAAACAGCATCCCAGGCCAGCTCTGCAAGGTATTTGAGGCTAGGCCTAGGGTGTTATTTCAGTTGGCGCCCAACGTGGGGCTTTTTAAATTAAAACCCACGTGAGAGGCTGTGACCCTTAGAAGGGTTAGGAAGCCGACGGGAAGTCAACTACCCTGTGGGCGAAACTTGCTTTCTAGCAGGTCTAGCTTACAGGGGGGGAATCTACAACTCATCCAGCCCAAGGGTGAGCAGATTTCAAGAGCAGAATACAAAGTACAGTTCTTCAGCTCCTCGGTACTTCGCACAGAGTGGTAAGTATAAATTTTCCTCTGTGGGGAGGGGGTTTTGACGTGCTTTCTCTGTAAAATCGAGGTGCGGGGGGCTGGGCTGCGCAGCGTCCTCCCTGGGGGTTTGGAGCTGTATGCAGCCGGAGACACTGGTGGGGGTAGCAAGGCCGCCTTGAAACAGTTTCTGCCGTGTGTACAGTATCACGCCAGACAGCTGATTTCAAAGAGAGGCGCGCTTTTGCTGCAGCCTGTGATTCTCTGTGGGGGGAGGTGCCAGCTTGACCGGCAGCTAGCAGCCTTCTCTTACTGTGTTTTAACTGTGCTTTGTAGTGAGATATTAGAGTAAATTGCTGTGAAAAATATGGGTACACAGCAATCTACTTTGCAACAGAGCGTGGCTTCACAAATTAGAGAACTTTTAAAAATTGCAAATGTGATTATTACTAACAGAGAACTACATAGGTTTGCTAGGTGGCTGTCTGTAGAGAGATCTGATCTTAATTTGGCAGATATGAATTCGGTTTTCTTTTGGAATGAAATTGGAGATTTATTAACTTTAAAAGTCGAACATGGAGATAAAAAAGCCTTAATGTTCATCCCAATATTTTTGCAAATTAGAAAACTGTTACTCCAAACAGAAGATAACAGGCAGCCACAGCAAACTGCTTCAGAGTCAACCAGTTCTTGTATCTGTCCCTCTGCATGTGTTATTCCCTCTTCACCTAAGAAATCTGACTCCTCTGTCTCTCTAACTCAGGCTATCAGCCACGTGTCTCCTGCTGAAAGCAGACCCCAAAATGGCTCCAGCCACATGGCTCTCAACTCTTCTTCTTCCCATAATACTCCTTCTCCCTTGATAACACCCTCAGACCTCTCTCCAAACTCATCCTGGCCCCTGAGTATTCAGGGCAATTCTCACTCTATTCAGGTTTTGCCATCCCCTCCCCCAAGCTATCAGGCTAGCACAGATGGGGGTGGGGGTGGGTGTGGAAAAACTGGTTCTACAGGTTTTACACAACCTCCTTCTGAGATAAGGGCCTTGGCCTCGGCACCGCCCATCGCTCAGGACACTGTCCCGGTGGAGGCACATTATCAAGAGATAACGCAGCCCAGAATAGAGCCCAACCCTAAAACCCTCGATCTGAAAACTCAGATACCGTCTGTGGCTCCTGTCATTTATATGGGTAAGAGAAATGGCAGGAGAACATATCAGCCACTACCATACCAAGATAAAAAGGAAATTTGTAAGATTCAAAGAGAATTTGGCAGACACAGTGAAATGTTTAAAGGATTTTTAAGAGCAACATTTAGTTCTAATGAGATGGTACCTAATGATATTAAGGATTTATTCAGATGTTTACTTTCAGCTTCTGAATTTGATTTATGGGAAAGTATTTGGAAAAGATCTTTAAGAGTACTTTTGCAGGAACTACAACAAAGCCCAGAAAGTGCAAAAGATGAGGATAATAATGATATTACACAGGAACACCTAACAGGAGAAGGAGAGTACCAAAGCCCTGATAAACAGGCACGTTTATTAACTAAATTTGTTTTGGATAAGATCTCTCTAGCAGCAGAAAAAGCTTTCCATCAATTACCTACTACTGAAGTTACAGGTAGTTATGTTAATATTAAACAGTTTCCTTCAGAAAGTTTCTTGCAGTTTCTGGATCGCCTCCGTGCACAGGTGGAGAGACAAGTCTCGGACCCAAAGGTGCAGGCAGAGCTATTGAAGGAGATGGCTCAGAAAAACGCTAATGAATCATGTCGCAGGGTCATACTTAGTCTTCCCCTCGACCCACCACCTAGCTTAGCACAGATGATAGAAGCCTGCACCAGAAAAGCAGAACTGTTCAGTGCACCAGAGAGGAATCCAGGACCAGCACACTCACGATCTGCAGCAGCGATGACACCAGGACCAAGGAAGCAACCGGTACCACCACAGCAGCTGCAGCACATCACCTGCTTCCAGTGCAAGAAAACAGGACACTATGCAAGGGATTGCCCACACAGCCAGAAACAGAAGAAAACCAACAGACAAAAAAACTAGGTGTACAGCGCGTGCCCGCCATAAATACCATAACGCGCAAAGATATAAATACTGCGGGTTCCACACGGGAAAAAACCTCTCTCTTTAAAACTAAGGGGGAGGACGGGACAAATGGTGTGGGGATTAATGATAGCATTAATGTTAAACATTCAATTGGCAAGGGTTGGACGCCTTTTGGTCGTCTCAATCTTAAGACCACTAAAGGTGTTTGTTTTATGTCAACAGAGTGGACAGCAATTACAGTGGATCTGTCTAGCACTTCACTGGACCTGACCCTGTTGCATTTGGAACTGCGCTGTGAGTATTTAGTTATGGGGGACACAGCACACACACCCTTGGAGATGGAATTACTTCCATTATCCAAGAAGGAAAATGTCTCAGGTTTCGTTCTCTTAGCACGCTGCTCACAACCACCTTATTACCTGAACGAGGGGCAAATCCTCGCCCAGGCCATCCCTGTTCCAAAGGAAATCACAGCAGAAGGAAAATCACCTGAAGTCTATTGGGCAGAGGTGGTGGGTGAGGAAAAACCCTCTGTGGCATGCAATCTGACCCATGGTTCAGACCATCTCCATGTGGAGGGGGTACTGGACACAGGGGCAGATGTGACGATCATACCCGAAAGGATGTGGCCGTCACAATGGGAATTGCAACCCGTGGCAGGCAAAATCCAAGGTATAGGGGGAATCAAATTGGCAAAAATATCAAAAAGCATCGTGCAAATTGAGGGGCCGGATGGAAAAATAGCTAGTGTCCGTCCGTTTGTTACAGACTATAAGTGCCCCCTGTGGGGAAGAGATACCATGTCTCAGTGGGGAATGAAAATGGTAATTCCCAAAAGTTCTCAGGATTTTTAAAGGCGGCCACTGAGGAGCGCCCTGCCCACAAATTGACATGGTTAGATGATTCTCCAATCTGGACAGCTCAGTGGTCGATGAGTAAAGAAAAACTTAAGGCGCTGGAGGAGCTTGTAGCAGAACAATTGGCAAAAGGACACATAGAAGAAACTACAAGTCCTTGGAATTCCCCGGTATTTGTAATTAAGAAACCAGGGAAAGACAAATGGAGATTGTTACATGATCTCCGGGAAATAAACAAAATTATAGCAGACATGGGATCACTTCAACCAGGGATGCCCTCTCCAACGATGCTCCCTCAAAATTGGAAATTGGCAGTTTTAGATATTAAAGACTGTTTCTTTCAAATCCCTTTACACCCAGCAGATGCTCCACGGTTTGCCTTCTCTGTTCCTACCATCAACAGAGAAGCCCCAATGAAGCGCTACCACTGGAAAGTGCTCCCTCAAGGGATGAAGTGTAGTCCTTTCATATGCCAGTGGTATGTGGCCTCATTGCTGTCTCCAGTGCGTGCTCAGAGAAAGGAAGCTATCATCCTACATTATGTAGATGACTTGCTTGTGTGTGCCCCCGATGACTCTATACTCCAACACACGCTTGACCTAGTGGTTAAGGTTTTAACCTCTGCTGGATTTCAATTGCAGGAGGATAAAGTCCAAAGGATGCCACCTTGGAAGTACCTGGGCCTGGAAATCACTGCAAGGACCATTGTTCCTCAGAAATTGGACATTAATTGTAACCCAAAAACCTTAGCAGATCTCCATTCCTTGTGTGGGTCTTTAAATTGGGTTAGGCCCTGGCTAGGCCTCACTAATGAGGACCTAGAGCCCCTTTTCAATTTATTGAAGGGGGAGAGAGAGCTGATTTCTCCCAGGGAACTGACCCCAGAGGCAAAAGCTGCAATCGAAAAGGTACAGAAAGCTCTGGCAGAGAGGCAGGCTCATCGCTACAAGCCTGAACTGCCTTTCAAATTCATAATTCTGGGAAAACTACCACACTTACACGGTTTGATATTCCAATGGATCGAAGGGCAGAGAGATTCGCTCTTAATCATAGAGTGGGTCTTCCTCTCCCACCAAAGATCCAAAACCATCACTAAGCCACAAGAACTCATAGCTCAGCTGATTCGTAAGGCAAGGATGAGACTGTATGAGCTGGCAGGTTGTGACTTCACATGTATTCACCTTCCAGTCAAACTCTCCGAGGAGGGAAGGAACTCTCCTGAGAGGCTGACAAAGGAGATGTTCGAGCACTTGCTCCAGAGCAATGCCAGTCTCCAGTTGTCTCTGGACAGCTACAGTGGACAAATATCAGTCCATGCCCCGTCTCACAAGCTGTTCAATGAGGAATTCCACCTCATTCCTCGTGAGAAAAGGAGTCGGAGACCACTCAAAGCTCTCACAGTGTTCACAGACGCTTCTGGGGCTTCCCACAAGTCGGTGATGACTTGGAGAAATCCTCAGACTCAGCATTGGGAAGCTGATGTTGAGTTTGTGGAGGGTTCGCCTCAGGTGGCTGAACTGGCTGCAGTGGTAAGAGCTTTTGAGAAGTTCTCAGAGCCAATCAACTTGGTAACAGACTCAGCTTATGTAGCGGGAGTAGTGTCCAGGGCGGAGCAGGCAGTGCTCAAAGAGGTTGACAATGAGCAGCTTTTCAGGTTGCTGTCAAAACTAATCTATCTGATTTCCCATAGAGAACATCCGTTCTATGTGATGCATGTGAGGTCACACACCGATTTGCCAGGTGAGGTCGCAGAAGGGAATCGTCAGGCAGACTCCCTTGCCACCCCAGCAGAACAAGCACGCCTCCCAGACATCTTCCAACAGGCAAAGCTGAGCCACCAGCAATACCATCAGAATGTGCCAGGTCTGATCCGTCAGTTCAAGCTAACACGGAGTCAGGCTCGAGCCATTGTGGCCACCTGTCCCAGCTGCCAGCTCCAGGCCATGCCATCGCTAGGTGCAGGGGTTAACCCCCGAGGCCTTGGCAGCTGTGAGGTGTGGCAGACAGACATCACACACATTCCCAGTTTTGGTCGCCTCAAATATGTTCATGTAAGCATTGACACATATTCAGGTGCAGTTTATGCCTCTGCCCATGCAGGAGAAAGAACTGTGCATGCCAAACAACACCTAGTGCAAGCTTTTTCAGTATTGGGGATCCCTAAGGAAATCAAAACAGATAATGGCCCAGCGTATGCATCCAAGGAGTTCCTGGAATTTGTCCAGCAGAGGGGAGTGGAACATAAGACAGGCATCCCCCACTCCCCCACAGGCCAAGCTGTGATTGAGCGTGCACATCAGACGCTCAAGCATGTTCTGGCTAGACAGAGCAATTCAACTGTGTGGATGTCTCCACAGCAGAAGCTGTGCAAAGCCCTGTTCACTATCAATTTCTTGAACTGTTCATTTGAAAACATGAATCCTCCTGTGGTTCGTCATTTTAACAGTGGCAAACAGTTCAAGCTGTCTGAGCATCCACCAGTTTTGATTAGGGATCCAGAAACGTGGGAAACCAAAGGTCCCTATGAGCTTGTTACCTGGGGACGTGGTTATGCGTGCGTATCCACTCCCTCAGGCCCTCGGTGGATTCCCCAGAAATGGGTGAAGCCTTATGTCCCCAAACAACCAGCTCCAGCTGAAGAGGAAGAGAAGCAAGTCGCAGTTGCTTCGAAAAGAAGACGCCGCCGGAGAGGAGAGAGAACTGACACAGAAGACAACCTTCCGGCAGACTCAGAGACTTTTAACATGTTTTAAAATGTTTGTTTTCCTTTTAACAACCTAAAACCTTCTCTCTTCTTTTAAACAAAAAAAGGGTGAAATGTTGTAACCCAATACCCTAATGCTTTAGGAATGGTATGTCCCTTTAACCCTGTAACCCCTACAAGACCAATGGACTGACCCCTGCGATGGGATTGGCCTGAAGCCAAGGCTGACCCCTCCCCTTTCCTGACCCATAGAAAACCCTGAGCCCACGTGGACTCGCTCTCTTTATCCCCATCTCTCGCTCTGACCACATGGAAGCCTAAGAATAAAGCAGAATACCAACCCTGGGATAAGAGCCTCTATATCTCTCCTGTTCTACATGAAACAGCATCCCAGGCCAGCTCTGCAAGGTATTTGAGGCTAGGCCTAGGGTGTTATTTCACTCAGCCATTTCAAAGTTGTTCCAAAGCTGAAGCCACTTGCTAAGGGCATTGTCCAAATGCCTCTTAAAGACTGGCAAAAGATCAACCATCACTCTAGGAAAATTTTCCAGGTATTGATCACCCTCTAGGTAAAAAAACTACTTCCTAATATCCAGTCTGAAATTCCCCTATCACAGTTTTGAACCATCCCCACTTGTCTTATCACTGGATTCCAGAGAAAAGTCAGCACATTCATCTCCACTTCTCAGGAATCTGCAGAGAGAAATGAGGTCAACTCAGCCTCTTCTTCTCCAAATGAGACAAGCCCAAACTGGACTTAGCCGTTCTTCACAGGACACGTCTTCCTGCTTTTTCATTAGCTTTGTTGCTGTCCTCTGCATGTATTCAAAGATCTTAAAATCCTTTTTTAGTTGTGGGGCCCAGAACTGCTCCAACCTATCCAAATTCCTCTCCAAGGGTTCTTGTTGCTCAAGAGTTAAGAGCACCTCTCAGTTTAGTGTCATCAGCAAACATACTTTCTTTCCTTCTGCATAATATAAGGTCTGGACCAGCAATAGTGTTAGACTTTCAATATTTCAATTATGCCAATAGTTGTTTTTTTTTTTGCATATAAAAGTGTTACCTTTTCACTCTTAATAAGGCTTTGTCACCTTAGCATACGGGCAAAGACTACACAGTCACATGTAGAAGCCATGTACATATTGGGGTATCCTCCATGCAGATAAAAACTTAGGGAATATGTAAAAAGATATTTCCAGAGGCAAAAAACCTTGCAAAATTTTTGCTAGAATTTGAAGCAGTATTGTGAAGAATTACTCTGATTTCTAGTGACAGAAGCAATAGTTTACCTTGAGTAAAAGCTGTATACTTTTAAAGAAATAATGAACATAACAAGATATTTTATCCAAGCTTCACCTAGGATACAACTGACCAGTTTTAAGCTTCAATTTTAGTGTTCAACTCAAGGCAAATAACTTTGCATGAAAATAGTCAGCTTGAATGTCTGCACAAAGCTCTACTGTGATCAACTTAACATGAGCAGATAGTATCTGCCCAAATTTATATCACAAGAACACCCTATCCCAGAACTCAGTCAAGTATATTACCTGACTTAGAAGATATATAAAAATTCATATGAGAAGGTGTGTGTATCATATGAACTACAGATGTATGACAACTTTCTCATAGCATCAGTCTGTACAATATGATTAAAAATACCAGTATTACCATTGTTATAAATGGCTTTAATTTTTTTTTGCCTTTTTTAAACACAAATCCTTGCTTGTGGAAGTGAAAATGGACTATTTGTTTTCTGTATTACTGGCAGCTCTGCACAAAGCGCAGCTTCATTTCCAAGATCCTAAGACAGGATCTGGAATTGTATCTCCCTGGACTTCCATGTATTTCCTATATTACATTGGGAAAATTAATTTCTTTTTCTTCACCTGAACTTTGCATTTATATAAAAATAAGAGTAGTTTCACTCCACAGGAATTATGATAATAGACAATGTCAGGTTTCCACATGAAATGATACTCATTATTATTATTATTCACATGCCATCTCTGTTTGGTCTGCTCTTGGATTTCTTAATTCATAGTTTGCATGTGTATTGCACATACAGTGCATTAACCATCAGCAAATTCTCCAGTTATAAATATGCAAAAGTATTTAAAATTCTATCTTTGTAGATGTTCTTGTTTCAAAGATTTTTTAAGAATATGTTATTTACATAAACATTCTACTTTTCGGAAGATACTTTTAAACTTATGGAAAATGCTGTCAACCCTTAATATTAATATAATAACAGGCCTTATTTTAAGAACTGCAGTCAAAATTTTCATCATATTTAAAGGGAATCAGTTTCCTCTTTTATCTATATATAATTTCAAACTTGTTACAGACGAACAAACAGTAAACAGAACTTCTTACAGACAATACCATGTAAACAACAGCTCCAAAACTTGTAACAACAACTCATGCTCCTACTCACTACTGGCCTATTCAAAACACTAAAAAAGAGGGATACAGAAGATAAGCTTTTTTTCTTGCCCTCATTTATGACTTGAATCAATCCAGAGAAATGTCATCAGTACATACACAGTTTCTCTTTTCCCACGTCTAAGGGAACTGCCAGTTGAATGTCTCTACATTCTGTTATCTTCACACATATAAATGGTACAATAATAAGAGATTACAAGATTAAGAGACAAATCACAACCAATTAGACCTTGTCAAATTTTGTCATCACACAGGAAAGCTGCTAAAATGTTAACCTTGACCTTCAGCATGTATTAAAATCAGGACTATCAGTTGATAATCAGATAAGTGCTCTCTGTGGAAAGAATAGAAGACCTCATCCAGTGAGGGTACTAAAAGCTTGTGAAAATTTGATCCTGATGTTATCCAGATGAAAAATGTTAACCTTTCATACACATGAAATCTGAAACCCTGGAACAAGGGTCAAGAGAAAGAGGTTCCATTTTGGGCCCCACAGGACACTCCTACTGTCAAATGCTCACTTTTCTGTGACCTTGCTCCCAGATGTAGAATGAATACAACAGTATTTCTTTTCCTTGCCTTTTACTCTATCACTGGGACAAGGATGGCCTAGAAAGAGACAGAGTATTCTGTGTCAGGCTGTTTTAAACTGCTGTAACATGCATAGCAATAGCTCTATATCCTTCATTTTTTTGGGTTGTAATTTTGTCACTCATATTGTAAGTGTCAAGCTAAATAGTTTAATGTACATAAATTTCATTTTTAATCAAAAGTAGTTTGTAGCTTTAGGTCTTGTACTTTTCTCACTAGAAGTAGTGGTGAAATATATAACTTAACATATTCATTGTTCATATGACTTTCCCTTATGTTCCAGAGTATATAGATATCTTAAATAATTTAGTCATCACACTCTCTTAATACTGATTTCTTTTCACCATATGACAGCTAATATTTGGGAACAATTGAATGATACATACTGCATATATATACCAAAGTAAAAATGAATCTGGGAAGCTCTTAGTTGTGGTCTTCTACAATAGGCATCATGTCCCCATTCAAGACTAAATTTCTGATATTTTCACTTACTCTTCATACTTTGCCTCAAGAAAGTTATCTTGAAATACAAAATAAAAAGAGATCCATATGCTATGGTAGAGAGCTATCTCAATATCTCACAGGCTATCTTGCAGTCAGTTTCCATTCCCAGACCACAAAGGTGAGGTCTAATCCCATTACATCAGTGCCTATCTCATACCCAAAGCCTACCAGATGTGATCTCACAGTATGAACAGCAGTGCAAAACCACTTTCTGCTAGCTTCATCCTTCCTGATTCAGTCCAGGGTATGAGACTGCTTCTTCTGGTGTACTACTGCCTTGGGGAAAGCCTAGTGGCTCCAGAGGTCCCCGGTTCATCACTGCAGAGCGGCTCTCCAGCTGATCAGCATCAGCCTTTACTCTTGCTTCCAAGATGCAGCACTTCATATCCATTTTTATGGGGTCAGATAATTTGTCTCTGCAGAAGCCCTAAGTTCTACTATGTTGATCTCTTCATAAACATTTTGAATCTTCTGCAAGCATGATGAGAATGAAATCTGCACCATTATTCAGATTATTAATGAAGAACATTAAACACTATTAGTCTTGGTAATTACCCTAGAAAGAAAGTAAAGCTTTCTGGTCACTCATTAGGCTTTCTATTATAGATCACAATAGTAAGAACAGCAGTCCAGGCCACTGTCACACTGTAGGTTGCTTATCCAGTTCATATATCACCTGCCTTTAGCAAAGGTACTAAGAAAGCTACATCAAAGGACTTCATGATGTCAGGGTAATCAAGTGCTGGCATTTTTGCCTGTCCACTGTCTTCTCATCAAGGCTATCACATTGGATAGGTATGATTTGCACAGACCTGGCAGCTGTTAAAATATAAGATGCTAAATATCTGTTATATGCAATTATTGTGATATTTCTAAATTAATAATTTCAGTTTAAAATAAGAAATTACTAAAATAAAGCCGCTATAAATAACTATGATCTCAAAAGGGATGTGTATGCTATTCAAATTCCTCATCAGAATGTTGCGGTTTATTCATCACTTTGTTTATTAACTCTGATAATTCTGTAATTTTTTCTCACACCTGAGAAATATTTTGAGTTTGTGAGACACATAGAATCATGTAGTAAATAGAATGGATTAAATATTCAATAAAATTTAGTGCACTGACACAGAAGCAGTGGTGCTAATGCCACCTTGCATGTGATTGAGAAATAGGTAACATCCAATATACTTCCACATTGCTTCTGCTTATTATATATGTGTCTAAGAAGTAAAACCTTTTTGCTGCTTGAGAACTGGATAAACTTTTGATTTCTTTGTCTGACTTTAGAATATTGAAATACTGAGTAAATTACTTTTAAAAATATTCTTACTGTTTATACCACAAATGATTGATTTGTGCCACAAAACAGAAGAAAATTATTTGTTTCTAATATTTCACTTTTAGCACACCTTTAAAAATCCCAATCTGCTCCATTCACAGTAAGTGAAAATGTTAACAAAATGAGTAAGTTGGCAAATAGAAAAATTATATATATTTCATATAGGTATACATATACGTATAACTACCAGTCTCCAGAATACCTGGGAAATGGTCACAAGGTAATTATATTCCAGGTTGAGATCCTTCCCCTCTGTAAGTATGTATCCTATGCAGAGTGGCTTTTGACAAAGATGTGTTCAAATCATATGGGACATTGCTTATTGGTTTCTTCCTCGTCATTAATTAGATAATGACAAAGAACTCCCCTTCTCAAAGTCTCAGGGTTTTTTTATGTAAGGTCTTGTTAGGATTCATCTTTTTCAGAAGCTACTAGCAAATATTAACACACTTTATTCAATACATTTGAAAACCTATGAAGAGTCCTCTTTCTTTTATTCTATGTAGCAAATACTACACATGAATGATAACGTACCTTGGTTTGCCTAGCAGTGGACCAATAAAAACATACATTTAAGTTTCTCAGTATTTCTAATAATCAGTAAAGCAATTGTTTATCCAAGACAAATTCTGCCACTAAAAGAATTTAGCTTCTCTGTTAGACCATGTCTATGTAAATATCTTTAAATGTATACATTCTGAGCAGTTTTCAAACTTTCAAGTGTTTGTATAATGTGAGTTAATTGTTTGCTTTACAGTGACACCAACATGTTTTCAGACATTCAACAATTTTACAGTAGCGTATCTTTTCTTTCTCTCTGATAAATGAGCATATTTTATTGATACTCTGCCTTTACGACCTCTTTGTTTCTTCTTCCTTTTCTCTTTTTCACTCTTTTCTTCTTCTTCCAAGCTAGTACCAGGTTTCTGAGCAGTTTCTCAAAGGGGAAAACAGATTTTCACTAAGAAATTATATTGTGAGTGAAAAGCAGATCTGACAAACCATCCGGCCTTTATCTTCTCCACTATTTCCTACTAGCTACAAGAAAAGTGGAATTTTTTTCGACATCTAGCAGGAAAGAAAATAAAACTCTAAGTACAACCGAGATACCGGTACTCACGAATATTAAAAATCTAAGACTAGAAGGATGAGAGATGCCCTTTAATGTGTGTGCATAATGCCTGTGTGTGTGCGCCTGTCACACTGCTGTCACCTTAGCTCTTACCACATGAAGGACATGTGGACCTCCCTCAGAGATAATTTTTGGACCACTCAGGCTTCTTACTCTGTTCTTCACCCACAATTGTCTCCCAGTAATGCAGTAGTAAGTAAGATTAATTTAATTGGCACCTAAATAATCTTACTTAGGGTATTTTTTGACCAGTTTGTCTTCTGCATCAAAAGACTACTTTTTATCTACATTTTCTTGATCATTGAATATTTCTCCTATGTTCATGTTTATATTTATATTTTATAGTAAGTTTCATTACTTTCAAATAATACTTTTAATTGTCCAGAAAGGAAGAGGAATCAGAATGAAATGGCATCAAATTTGCAAAATAACATTAAGAACAGATGAAGTTACATACTGATTTAAAGAAGTGTTTAAGAATTGTACAACAAGGGAAATCAAAGTCCTCTACAGTGCCATAGAAACTGTATTTTTAATTTGTGTTTTTTGCTAGAAATCAGCAGGCTTTGTAAATTTAGTCCGAGACGAATCTCCAAAAATGTGTAAGACAACACTTACTTGGAGTTGAGGCTGATCAGTTCTGCCACAGCTGGTGCCAACATTCTGTCAGTCAAATTCTTAACTTGGTTGTAAAGGGTGAGGAAAACTGTTGTTTTTTACTCCCACCTGGAATGAAATACATTGTCAGTTATTGTTTTTCTTCCCTATCTTCGAAGTGCAATAAGACATATATTTATCTTAGCCTGTCTCATTAGGAGGTCATCAAAATAATTATGCAAAGGGTGGAAGCATAAACTATTTTCACTCTTTGAATTTCTCCTTGATTGTGTGATATGATACACATATAAATAAGTGCTCTAAATAATAATTTATTTAATGTATATTTATTCATATATATATATATGTTTATTCACATAACGTATGTGTTTTTAAATGTTGCTTCTGCAGAAATTAAAGTCAGAAAATTTAGAAAGTAGAAGTGGCAAATAGAAGTGTTTCAGAGCAAAGTAGTTTAAATTAGGTATCTAAATAACAAAGTTTCATTTTTATTTTGCTCTTGAAGTACCATTTCTTTTTTCAAGTTTTTTCACCTTATTAGAGACTATGGGCTTCAAATTTATGACAAAATTATTCATAAAACAAAAGTTAAAAAAGTTCTCAATTTTAAATTGTTCTCTATCACCTTTAAAAGGAAATCAAGAATTCCTAAATGACTAAAACAGCAACTAATATAATTTATATGCTATGATATTTGTTATATTCATTATATATATTCTATTCTATTCTATTCTATTCTATTCTATTCTATTCTATTCTATTCTATTCTATTCTATTTATTATATTATATTTATTATACTATATTATATAATATTATATATGCATCATTCTCCAAGAAGATGGGGAAAAGGAGATTCTGAAAATCTTAGGCAAATCACTTTAACTTAAGTTCCTGGGAAAAAAATTATAGCATCATTTTTTTTGGAAGCTATTTGCAGGCAGAAGGACAAGCAGTAGCAGCACGGTAACAGAGAGATATCTGAAGGGGCAGAGATATGCATGAAGATATGTGGAAAAACACAGAGGTAAAAACTGACATTCTTTACACCTAGAACATATAAATATTCAGTAATGTTGTTGTCTTGTGACCATATATGTCTGTCCTTCCAACCAAAAAGAAAACTGAGCATATTACAACAGCTGTTTTGCAACACTGAAAGAATTTCTACAGCAGGCATAATTTTTCAGAATCTCGCTGACTTAAAACAACTTAATAGTGAGCTTGCATGCAATGGTACCAATACAGACAGAACAGTAATGTTCAGAAAATCACAGATGGTTCATAAAATTTCAATTCTTTATCCATCAACATTCCCTGCTGTAAAGGATATACAGTTTATGAAGGAATGATAGGTTATAAAGACTGTACAGGAAGATAGATTAATGGTATATAGTTAGTTATTCAATGCTGTATATAAATATTGGTTGGAGTGGTGCTGCACATCTGACAAATTTATGGCCTTTCATTTAGAGTGTAAATATTTTGGAGAACTAGACTTTGTCACATACTGACATTATTTTCTGAATTAATGTTATTTTATTGAAGGCAAATTGAACATCTTTATTTCATCAGAAAAATAACTATGCTCTAAACTAAAAAAAAAACAAACAGTAATGCTTTTCCTGTCTTCTAATTGTTTAAATAATTCATTAGTTCAAACCAATTGAAATAATCCTATAAAATTAATATGCCATTTGCTAAGGAGTTGAAAGCTTCTTTTACTGTTTCTAAATCTAGTATAAGGAAACAAATTCCTAATCTTAGACATATATATATATAATTCCAAGAAATTAAAAGTCTACGTTATTCCAGAAAAACTTTTCAGCTTCAGACTTACATAATTAGCAAACTCATTTTCTCAGAAGTGCTTTTGTAGCTGCTCCTTCAATACAAGCTTTAGTGGAAGTTATTTATGCATAAATCCTCTGTTCAGACAAATTTAATTTAAAACACTTGCAGATTTGACCACAAATAACTATCAGTACAGAACTACAGTAGGGCTTTTTTCCTGACTCCTGTAATATTTTTGAATTTCAAAACATTTATTCACAGGTGGAATTACAAAAGTGTTTGAGGACTTTGTCAGAAACCCAATAATTTTTCCAAAAAAAAGTACAGAGAAATATAACTATGGCTTTTTGACATTTTTAGACTGCAAGGTTAAATGAGTAGAATGTGCAACTGAGAATTAAATCTCTCCAAAGCGTTTCAAAGATAAATCTGCTTTGCTGTGTATGTCATCACAAGTTGCATCTTGAAATCAATTAATAATTTCTTAACAGAAATTATTCTAATGGTATATGTCCAAACAACTTTAGTCTGGAATTTCCCAAGGTAGAAGAGTTCAGGAGAACCTGTGATAATTTACTAATCACTGAATCATCACCAGAGGTTAAGAGGTAAAAATCTCTTTTTTGTTACTCCTAACTTGAAATTGGGATACAAACTCTTGTAGGAGCATCATGAGGCTTTTCTCTCACACTTCAACTGCTGTAGGGAAACAAACTAGGCACACGTTTTCCATTCCAGTGAAGCTAGAAAAAGGCTACTTTCTCTCATATCTTTTCTTTGTTAAATTTTAAATTAAATTTGATTTATTTAAATGCATTTCATCTTTTCCTATGTCTTTTCTTGGATTCTCTTCTCCTCTATTTTCCAAGAACTCAGTTTCCCTTTCCCTTGGTTTCACTTCTACACATTCAGTGTCAGCAAACATATGAACATTTTCACATCTTCTTGCCAATCAACCCCGCAGTTGGTTTTTCCTCTTTCTTAACAGGGATGCAGTTGGTGAAAAGTTATTTTTGCCTGTATTTTGCACTTGTTATCAGCTGGGAGCAGAAGGAAAGATCACTTCGGCTCCTGAATGAAAGCAACAGATAAGCATGATGCTGTGGGCTGTCTGTTACCTCTGTTAGCCACTAACAGAGCATTGTGCATTATTGCCTCTCTCTTCTATGATGTATGCTGAAATTCCCTGCTAGCAAGTCTGAAAAATTTACATTTTCTCAGAAAACAGGCTGAGAAAGCCTGATGCCAATATATAGTTGACAGTGTTAGAAAAGAGGTTAAGCTTCGGCACCGGTGTTTACATATGTACTTCTGGCCACAATTAATTCCAATATACATAATTCATACCTATAATACTGCTCCACAAAGACAAAAGCTAGGCAGTAAAGGAAAGCTTATGAGGAGAAGCAATACCTCTTATTAGTTCAGTTGATTGAAAAAAATTACAAGATTCTGGCACAAAAGCCCTTGTTCAAAGAAATATAGGAATGGAGAAGATTTCAGATATGCTAGATGCCACAGGGGACATGGACATTATATCTTCTTTGAGAATTTCTTTATAAAATCACAAGACATAACATGAAGTCTTGCCTCAGGCATCACAGAAACAACACATCAGTGAACATTCCCAATGTTTATGTGATACTTGTGATTTCTGAAAAAGGGAAAATAGTACACGTGCTATCATTAGTATTGCAAATTAGATTAAAAAGCAAATTATTTATTAAAAAATATGTGATATTATTTTAACTTCCATAAATACTACAGAGTTCAGTAAGCCTTTCCTTCTTTCTTTCTTTGGAGAGAAAGGGTGGTTACATGAGATAATAACTTCCCTTTACAAAAGTTAAATCTTTTTTCTTTGTCCATTCACACATGTGGGATATGACATTATATATTATATACTATACAGCCTGCCTGTTTTAACAACACATCCATATTTACAGTTATATAAGCTTTTCTAACTCTGAAATTTCATTTATTCCACATATTTTTATTGGCATTTGTGATTTGCAGATATATGTATGTGGAGACCGTTCATGTTTCCATTATCTTTTATTACACATAAGGAAGCATCATCAAATTAATAGAAATAATAACATCAAATTAATAAATCAAATTTATGAACACATCTTACATAAAATTTCCATCCCTGAAAGTGATACCATTTAAGAGTAATTTTTTCTTTCCCAGTGATGGAATATTTATGCATTTGAGAGTTTAATTTCTTTCTTTAGTAAAATATGTCAAAACATTTTCCATTGAATAATTTCCTACCGACACAATCATACAATTTAGAAACAAAATAAACAAGCAACAAAAAGAAAGAACAAAAACAAAAGTGAGTTCAAATGAAATGAAAACTCAAATGAAACCTTTTTAAAAGTTTGCATATATTGTGTTTATAAGTACATAACTAAACTAAAAGCATGGCACAGAAAAAGTACAGAAGTCAGAAAAATACTAAAATGCACTTAATTTCTGCTAGTACTTTAGGACCACAGTTCTAATTGTACAACATAACTTTTTAACTGGCAACACTAGCATGCACACAAAGAAAGAAAAGGAACATGAACCTATTATTTTTCCATGTTATATGAATTTTGGAACTTTTGTTCATTTTCATTCATTCAGTTTATGATATTTACATTACTAAACACTGCAATCCATGATAAAATTTCCTATTTTCTCTTTGTATGATTAATCACTGTATCTTTATAAAAACTCTACTTATCAGTAAAAATTCATGTACCTTTATACCTTGATTCTCCTTTTGGAAAGAATAATAAGGAACCCGTTTTAGCCTATCATTCAAGAGAGAATGAGCTTATTTGCTACCCTCAAAGTTGTAAGTTCTGCATCATATTTTACTGGCCTCTCAAAAGAAATTTTCCAGGTTTCTTGACCTAACAAGAAGAAGCTCATCAGCTGCAGTATCTTTTAGTGAGATTGAAAGTCCTTATAATGAGACAGCAAGTCCTTATACTACAAGGGATTACACACTTGAGACAAGAAGTAGTTTCACAAAAATACAGGGGAAATACAGAGACAGCAAATCTCTAACATATCTTCACAGAGTGCTAAGTGTTAATAAATACATTGATCCAGATTTCAGAACTTTAAGTGACTGAGATTCTCACATTCTGATTTATGCCAGAAAAGTAATATCTTTGCTATGAAATTATGAAAGCAAATTTCTAAAGCATAGTGGAATTATAAGAGTTGATTTCTGAGTACAGATTTTAACATCTCTGCCTGTTCCAAAACTGTAGTAGTTTACTAACTACTTGAAATCATAACCAACTATGAATCTATAGAGATTTTGATTATGCTTTTAAATATTTTGTCATGATAATGCAATAGTCCTACATATAAACATTTCCTGCCTGTTGTAGCAAGATACTGGGGAGGAAAGCTGCAGGGGTGGTTTCTGTGAAAGTAGGGACTTTCACAAATGGGACAGAGAAATTCCAGGCAGCTCCAAAATAGATCCATTGCAGAACATAGCTTAATGCATCAACAAAGATGATTCTACTTCCCTGATAAGGTATCTTGGAAAGGGCAACATATACCATGTAGCAACTATGAGACACAGGAATGAGAGAAAATGAGAAAAAACTTACAGACACTAAGATCAGGGGAGAAAGAAGGAAGATGTGCTTCCAGCACTGGAGTGGGGATTACGCTGCAGCCCATGGAAGACTATGTTGGAGAACATATCAACACTATAGGCCATAGACATCTCCATACTACAGAAAAATATGTCCTAATGGAAGCTGTGGATTGTGGAAAGAGAATGTGAAGAGGAGTCAAAGTGGCAGCGTATTTCCTCACAAGACCTACAGCCCATGTGGAACTCATGTTGGAGTAGTCTATTCCTGAAGGACTGTACTCCAGGGAAATGACCCATACTGGAGTTGTTACAGATATAGGATATAAGGTAAAGTGAACGACTTAGATTTCCTTGAAGTTCATTGTGTTCTTATCTAACTAGAAGTATAAAGAAATTATTTAACTTCACAGTTACAATGTTTCCTAAAATGGTACAGATTTTCCAAACTGTTTATTTTTATCTTAAATTTATAATAATTAAATCTGTGTTTCATTGGTTCATCTTATTTATCTAATTTTAACCAGGTCATTTTCTAGTGTGGTATAGTTCTGTCCTCAAAAGAGTGCAGAGACATTAACAGATGACAAGAATATTCAATCTTATTTCAATCTTATGATAAGGAGAGGAAGTGAGCAAGTGGCTGGGTGGAGATATGGCAGCAATCCAAGGTCAACCACAACAATTGTCAGCCTTTTGGTCTGAGCATTGCCAGTTGGTAACTTCCCTTTCTCAGAGTACATAGGGGTAATGATTGTATTCATTTTTCCCTGAGTAGGTCATGACATCAAGGAAGGCCATACGTGTTCCTCTTCTCTAGGTTTTAAGCATTGAAAGGATTTTATTATTTGAAACATACACAGATAATTCCAACAAAACTGAGCTAAGTTTTGCCACTTCTTGTCAAGAAGTCATTTATTCTGACCATAAAATTTAGAAGCTGAAAAAATAATTTTCACATTATGTCATTTCAAGACCTCCATCTATTCATTTTGCTGTAAAGAAAATTAAAAAGTTGAAAAAAATCTCTCAAACTCCCCATCTGAATTATCACGGAAAATTTGCTACTCAGATAAAAATCTGATGATCAGCATGACCTTGATTATGTCAGCAGATAAAAATATTTTTTAAGGGTCTTTTTATCTATCTTTTCTTCCAGTCTATAGTTGCAGCTATCGCTTCTGGTTCTTCGGAGGAAGAGCTGAAATAATATATCTAACCAATTACTCATCAAGACAATGTACTCCTTCACTTTGCTGATAACTGGTTAAAGCCTTGAAGCATGAAATTTGATTTTGTTACTGGTTTAATATATAGATGCAAGTACAAAGAACATTAAAACGTCAATGTATTAAATTTTGTTTTCTTCAGTAGTCTTGAAAGATGATGATTATGATGATGGTGAGGAGGAGGAGGAGGACAAAAATGAGGAATTGGAGATTTAAATACATCACAGTCCAAATGAACCAAAGCAGTCCTATATTTATTAAAACTATGCACAGAGGTTATAAAATCTTCTGGAATGAAATATACCTTTGAAATAGTTGTTTTAGCAAAGGATTGAAATTTGCATTATTCTGTTAATATTTAGATATCTCAACTAGAACATTTATTTCTAATTCTAATACATGTGTAAAAGTTGGGTCTTAATAACTGGTTTTATGTCTTCATTTTGTCTTCAAAGCTAAACAGCTGTCCTCTCCTCTCAATGACAGTAGTGTGCATATACATATATATTCATGCAGAATTCATCCCTCAATCATCTCTCTGATTAAACTAGACAACTTAATCTTCAGAGGTCTTGAATTTTAAGGGTCACTTGATTCTATTTTAAGAATGAAAGCTGTCTTCCATCCCTGGCAAACAGATCTATCCTTAATAATCATGGTTGAGTATAATATATAATCGTCACTCATGTATGCTGCAGTTTGGTATTTCTTAAATAAATTGTCCTATCTTTTAATATGAAGACATGGAGAAATTAATGCATATGGCAGGAAAATGACAGAAAAGACTGGAAACTGTTAGCTACTAAAATAAAATACAATTCTACTTCATTTTGATACTACCGACTTTTATTATTACAATCATAATGGTGACCAAACTGCTTATAAATACTTCTCAGGATAAGAAGCAGCAAATCCAGAAATTTCTCTACCAATCTTAAATTGTAACTCTAGAGCGAGATTCAGTTTATAATCAACGAAGTCTGTGAGAAATACAATAGATAAGGTAGCTGCAGTCACCACAAACACTTCCAAATGAGAGGAAGAAGGAAAAAAAAGAAACTTTACATACAGTTTCAGCATACTACCAAATCCCTGCTTAGATCACACTTATTTTCCAATGTGATTTTTAAGATCATGTTCATTAAATTTAAAAGCATACAAATAAACAAAAAAGCAAAACAAAACAAAACAAAACAAACAAACAAAAAAAACCAACCAACAAACAACAACAAAAACAAAACCACCACAACATGCAAGTTAACTCCAGAGCTGAAAAAGAAGATACAGTAGTGCACTTGGATGAACTGGTTGAACAAATTGCCTTCTGATGTGCTGATATGCAGCATCATGACATGAGGGAAGGATGGCTGGTGATGAATTCACAGACAAAAAGTACTGTAAATGCTTTTCTATCACAAAGCCATAGAATCATGAATAATTTGGGCAGGAAGGGAACATGGGAGTGATTTTCCTAGTCCATTTCTCCACTTAAAGCAGAGAGAACCATGATTGTATTGCATATTGACAAGTTTGGAATGGAGGTAGTAAAAACAAGGAACTCCATGGAATCTAGTTCTCAGAATCTGATTATCAGAAAAGTCATGTATTAAGTAGGGTTTCCTTGAGTCTTCTAGAAGCTGTAATGCTGTAAACCCTAGCAAACACAGCTTAATAACGGAGAAAGAGATAGTATTAAACTTCACATAACTATTAAAGTTTGAATGCTGATTTTTTTCTGTTTAAAGATAAAAGTCACCCCTTTGATTTAAAAATGGAATAACACACTACCTCTTTTGTAAAGAGGATCATGTTTTCTATTTTTTCTGTTACCAAATACAGCACACACTCTTTTTTTTCTATGTCTACAAGTGCAAGAAATAAAGGATATATGTGTTAGGTGGTGTATAAATATGTGGTTCCTCTGAGGCATATGTAAAATTCAAGCAGGAAGGAATTTAAAGTGAGTAATAATAACATATATGTGTATATATAATATGCATTACTGTAGCAACAATATTATATAAAGGTTTAGTTTAAGAAGACTAACAGACATTGACAGAGAATAATGTAGTAATTGTAAGCCAAGTAAGATGACTGAAATGTTAATCTCAGTAAATATCCCTGATTACTCCTTTTGACATCTTTTTTACTTAATAATGATTATATTTAGTCCTAAAAAGCAGTCAGCTGATACATGTATCCAAATGTTCCGACAGTCGATGTTATCTAAAATATGGTTGCATAAGTTTAAGATAGATACTTCAGATAATCATATTTTATTTAATGTATATTTTATGATGTAAATGAAGATATAGGTCATCAAACTGACAAATTTTCAGAAATTTGAGTGATAATGATGATGATGATGATATAAAGCATCAGACCTTGACCTTATGAAACTCATAGAGCTGCAGCTCCAAAATGTTTGGCAATCATTTCTTGACTTCTAGACCTTTGCTAAAGCAAGATACAATCAGTCTGAATGAAGGCAAAGCCAGCAGATCCTAAAACTCTGCACTGTTGGATTGATCTAAAATTTTCTGTGAATCAAAACTTGCAAAAGTAATACTTAGTAGGGTTTGGGATTTGAAGAAAAAATGTTTTATGCTTTGGAAGTTCGAAATTCTTACTTTATCCTTTATTATTATTATTATTTGGCTTCCAAAAAATAATATGCTTGGGTTTTCTGGGATTTCTAGTGGACCGTGCTTAAAGTTTCATGTAAAATTCAACTCCAGTGCTTCTGAAAATATAGACCAGATAATCCTAACAAGAAGCCTTACTGAATGTCAGGGAAAGAGCCCGAGTTCGTTATGAAAGGATAAACTCAATCAGAACTTTCTGTTCTCCTGAATATACTGTTCATCACCACTCATTAGTCATCCAAACCAATTCAACCAAATGCGCTTACCAGTGTCTTTCGTTTATAAAGTATGTATCTGAAATGTACTAGTGTAATCAGGCCAAATGTATCAGGTGTACTCTAAATTTCCTTTTACTTGATAAATATTGTGAAAGGCTAGTTTAGTAGGAAAAAACACATTATCAAGAAATGATGTGATTACTAATAGGTATTTGTAGGATAAAGAATGGTTATTCTACTTAAACAATTTTAAAGAGTGGCATAAATCCATGTTCAAAAATCACATGGATGGATCTATTTTTAGGCTTCACACAGCACTGATAATTTTTGCATAGCTCCAGAAGAAATACAGAAATCCAAATAAAAAGATCCGCAATTTATAAACTTAAGACCACCTTTCTTACCCTTACTTGTACTAAAAAATCTACTTTAACAAAAGTTATGATTGAAAAGATTATAATTTATTTAATAACCCTAGGCATAAAGGTGTCTGGCTTATTTCTAGAATTCTTTGGTATTAGATATCCTACTCTGTCTGTTTTTGTGAATCAATCTGGGAATCTAAATTGGCTATTGGAAACACATACAAAGACCATCAAAAGCTACAATAGTTTATATCAGGAATCAGAACAGCTTCTGTCTGCTTCCAAGAATTAGGGAATGGTGAATGTGTTACCAACTCAGAAGCAGCATTGAAGATGTGATCTGGAGTAATACCTGTTCAGATAAATTGTATGTATCTGTCATCAGAGAACTGACAACTAGACTTGCTATGAATGCAGTCCTTTATAATTTACTTTGAATGTAAAAGTTATGCTGGAAAGGATGAGAAAAAATAATTTCCTCCTAAACTAAAAAAAGTCCTCTCACAAAGTTATACATAGAGCAGATTTACTTGAGTGACACTTTCTTCCTTGTCAATGATAAAATATTGATGAAGCTCTTTCCAGTCATCCCATCATCATGGGTCTGTGTTTGACCCTGGCTAGAATTATCCGGCACAATCCTGACACCCACCTGCAGTCTGATTTGACAGCTAGAATTCAGTCTGGCCTTATTCCCACACAACTGGGTGATGTCCTACTCTGGTGCAACCTTCAGGAATCCCCACCACTCCTGGCCTCAAGATATCCTTTATCCCACATAACACCCTGAAATATATTGTAGAAAGTTAGATCATAGGAACACAAGACATTTAACATGTTTAACACCTATATTAATTATATGGATGATAGAGAAAAGGCTCAAGCCAGATGCCATCAAAGTATGTACAGATCTGAAGGGAGAGTTCAAAGATGATGCGATCAGGCTCTTTTCAGAGGTGTCTAGTGCCAGGATCAAAGGAAATGAGCAGAAACAGAAGTGTAGAAAGGTCTTTCTGAACAAAAAAACCCCTCTTTTTTCCTTTTGGGAATCAACCACTGAAAAAGGTAGACCAGAAATATTGTGGGGTCTCTGCCCATGTAGATAAAAAGCCATTCTAGACATATATCTTGGAAACCTGGTCTAGGTGACCCCGCATTAACAGGGGTTATTGACTATGTTTAATCCAGAGGTTCATTCCCATTACAACCTTTTCTTATGACTGCTGGCTGAATCCTCTCTATGCAGTAATAGCTTTTGACATCATAGCTTCCATTCATTGTCTTGGTTTCTTCTATCTGAAAGGAAGAGCTAGTTTTAAATCTTAAAGTTCTTCTAATATGGTAGGTGTAATAAATGTTTCCAAAACCTTCTTTATGGTTTCATTAGGTAATAACTTGATCAAAATTAATTTAAGCCATTCATATGTAAAGAGAAGAACTTGCTGTGGTGCAGACTGAATAGTCAGTAGACTGAATGAATAGCTTTAAACACCAGAGCCTACTGTTCCTTGTTTAGGAACATGCAGCAAAAAGTCTTGAGATATTTTATTGGTTTCATTTAGAAGATGTGAGATTAGTGCAAAATATGGAGTCCAAATAATCTGATTTGTTGTTAGTGTGAGACTGACATATAAGTTTACTAAGACAAGGAATTATCTACAAAAAAAAAAAGAAATATTTTTATTTTATTTTTTAATAATGGATGAGGAAACAAAAAGGAGATAAAACCACTTGTCAGACATAACAACATTTAGTCAACAGATAATATAGTAAGGTTTGTAG